>NW_021319335.1:104265-228428 GCF_001605985.2 Dendrobium catenatum
CCCTGGAGTGAATACGGCTGAGACAACACAGCTGAACCTATCGAGAAGCCTAGCACGAAGACGGCTTGCGACGCTAGAAAAGGTATGAGGAAGAAAATTGTGAAGAAGTAGTAGTTCCGAAGGGTTCTGTAGCAGCCAAGAAAGTGGAATGACTTGCCAGAGCTAGATGACTTAGCGTCTCACGAGAAGGACTAGTGAGAAAGACCTTAACCCTAATTCTTGTTTTGAGGATAGTAGCATACAACAGGATGCAACGAAGGAGGCCATTTAAACCTGATGCTTTCCAGCAAACTGGAGCCTGTGAACCCTGTACCCGAGGCTGAGGACAAGTGGAGATTAAGGAAAAATGTCTGCAATGGAGGCTAAAGATGACGTTTTGAAGACAAGGAATAGTGAGGAAAAAATTGTGAAAAAGTTGGTCCTAAGGGCTCATTAGCAGCAAAGAAAGTGGATGCTGAGCCTCTGCAAGACGGCATAGTGTCTTTAGGGAGAACACTGAGAAGTACCTTAACCTAATTCTGCCCTGCCTAGTACTATTCAACAGGATGCACCGGTGATGACATTTAACCCTGATGATAATCAGCAACCGGAGGGTGAAGATGGAGGAAGATAACAAGCTTGAGTCAGGCAAAATCTGAGATATATTTGGAAGATTAAAAGAAGTGGGAGATGGAGTTGAAAGATGACAATTTGGAGAGTGGGAAGAGGGCTGATGGGTTGGAGGCTGCAGTGGTGGAGCAGGAGGTGATGGGCTTGTCAGAGAGAATGAAGAGCGGAAGGCAGAGATATTTATAGGGGGTTTGGATAGGGATGCGAAGGAGGAAGATATAAGGAGTGTTTTGAAAGAGATTGGGGAATTTTGGAGCTCCGCATATGAATGGGATGGACAAACGGGGAAGAATAAGGGTTATGCTTTCTTGAGGTATGTGGAACCCAGTCAGGCAAAGAGAGCGTGGCTGAGTTTTGCCAAGTTGAGGTATGCAGTTTTTTTCACTGCTGAGTTTGTTAATTTTAACGGTCTAAATGATTTTTGTGTTTCTTAGAGCCTTAGATTACTTAACTAATACCATTAGCTAATTATATTTTACCTTTGAATTAATTCGATACATTTAATTTGTAATTAGTAATGGAAATGAAACGCCTTCTGAAAAATGTATAGTTCACTCTACTTGCTTTTCAACCCATCATTAAAATTTTTGTATATTGCGCTTAGTTAGATCTTCTTGCTATGAACTATGCTTGTTTTGGATGGATATAATGCTGTAAAACTTAACTTGCAGTGAGTACTTTAATAGTTATTAGGCGGAAAGCATTAGGATGTATTGCATCCATCTCCTCCATTTATTTTTTTGGTGTTTGTTTTAAAGTAAAGGAAATAAAAGTAAAGTTTTGAGATCTCACAGTATCCAAACTACTTTATTTCATTTCACTTAAAATGAATGATTAGGCCATTTCCAAATCCCCCTTCCCCTATGAGCTATTGTCGATCCATCTCCCACACCCGCCCTCACTATGCTTGGCCTCATCTCTTTGGTTGCCCGTTCTTGTTACCTTCACCTCCCTTGCTATGCTTGCTCTGACTCGCGCCAGTTGCATGACTTGCACTCATAGTCTACCCTGACATGCCAGTTTTATGCACATTTGAAATGCATTCTAACAAAAAAAAAAAAAGAAAAAAAAGAAAAACATTTGAAGGCATTTGATTCACATTCGACTAAATAACTTGTGCATTTCTAAAATGCATTCTTTCTAATTTTTTTTTGCATATGATGCCTTTTGAAAACTTCCAACCAAGTATCTCCATTTCCATTTCATTTTTTATTAACACATGAATGTTAAAAAAAAAGGATGAGTAACCTAACATATGTGTTTGTGCAGTTAGTTCTGCTCCGGATCTTACCTTTTAATATGCATTACTTTCTTCATCTTTGTGGTAAAACTGACTCTATTGTTCGTTGCATTTCCCCTTTTTAATATGCATTATTCATTGTTCATTGTTTTTGCACTGCTTTTTTATTCGTTTCTTTTGGATGGCTAATTATCACTTTGAATTTCATTGTAAAATGGTCTGCCATCGTTGAAGTAAAATCTCATGCTTTTTTTCTAAACTTGCAACATATTTACACATTTTAGTTATTCAATGACACTTCTAGATCCGTGGAAAGATCTGTGGAGCTGCAGCTGTTCAGGGGAATGACACGATATTTCTTGGTAATATTGACAAGAAATGGAAGAAAGAAGATGTAAGTTAACTTCTTTTTTTTTTTTACTGGAATTCATTATTTTAGCATCTGAACTATGTATTGGCAATTTGGCTTCTTTAAAATTTGATTCTCTTAGCTAATGTACTATTTTTTGTACTTTGGTGTGCAGCTTTCTAATATTTTGAAGGAAGGTGGAATTGAGAATATCGATGCAGTTAATGTTGTCATGGACCCTAAAAATACTGACTGTAATCGTGGGTTTGCATTTCTAGAACTTGAAACTAATAGAGATGCACAGCGAGCTTTCAAAAAGCTTCAGATGAAAGATGCTCTTGGCAAGGGTCGGAATATCAAAGTTTCATGGGCTGATTCCTTCCGTATTCCTGATGAAGAGGATATGCAAAAGGTCTCAATGACTCTACTCATAAATCCTTTCTTGCATCCTCTTTTCCTGCTATTTTATAAGTCTTGCATATATTTACATGCCTGTTCTATTGAGCATTAGTGTTCTTGTGTGGATGGACTTTTTTGGGCATGCCTCTAAAATCCAATTTGATGAATTTAAAACTATAACCAATCAAAAGTTGATGAAGTAGTTTATTAAGGAAATTAAAGCAGACTAATCATGTATTTAATTAATTTTATGATTATCTTGTTATTATGTGGTTAATAAGATTTTTTCTGTTCATACTGTTGGATTGTATTGTTATATTAGACTTGCTTTAGTTTTGCCTACATAAGAAATTGGTTTTGTTGGTTTTGGTAGTTTCTACTCTTTCAATGTTTGGTTTCAAACATTTTTTCAAACATTTTTTAGTAAATATTAAATAATTTTTTTTCAAATGAGGTATGCTATACTTCATAAAATAATCCACATTTAAACTCAAGCTTCATTAGCTTTTGATCGGCTGAGTTGATAAAAAATGCTCGCGAAGCTAAAATGTATCTCTCTCCATTTTGATTGGTTGATGAGTTTTGGTTGTTATGGCTAAGTTTCAGTTGAACATCGGCATGATGAATAGTTTTTGTCTTAGTTTCAATAAGTTTGGTCCAAATCTATTGAAGTTGGCCGAAACTAAAATAAAATGTGACATTTCTGCTGGTTTTTTATTGGTCTATATGAAAATCAGTATAAAGGATTTTTTGGATAAAACTTAAAATCATAATATTATTTATTATAACATATCTCTCATAGTGATTTTTGTACTTATCTCCTTATAGGTAAAATCAGTATATGTTGAAGGAGCCCCAGATTCATGGGATGAAGATAGGCTTAAGGAGACCTTCAAAAAGTTTGGGGAGATTGAACGAATTGTGCTTGGGAGGAACATTAAGTCAACTAAGCGAAGAGATATTGCATTCATCAACTACAAAACTCGAGAAGCTGCTCTTTCGTGCGTTGAATCTTTTAGTAGCGATGAATTGCTTGACAATGGCTCAAAGGTTGTTTGGTTTATTAATAAATGTTCAATTATTTGAAAATTATTTGTCCATTTTCAATTGCTTAAAGCTATTTTTTGTTGGGCAGGTAAGTTTGAAGGTAGCACTTGCAAAACGTATGCAAAAGGCCAATCAAAACAAAGGACAGAAATCTACCATTAATAACTCCCTAAAAGAGATATATAAGCCTGCCCAAGGTGAGGAAAATAGAATATTTATTTTATTTGGGTTTTATATTGCTACCAAAATTGTGATTTTATTTATCGACTTATTGTTACCTTGAGATGCATTATGTATTCGCACTATATTCATCAATTGTTGTTGCTGTGAACACCAACTTTTCTATTGCTTTACTTTCCATTAGTTGTGCAGGAAACTCACATATTGGTTTTAAATTGAGTGCATTCTTTTATTGCAGCCTAAATTTTCTATTTGATTTGCAATTTTTTTATTTTATATTGTTTAGCATTGTGTACATCTTAGATTGGCATTGGTTTCATTTATTTTTGCATGTTAAACATAGTTTTGGACGTGGCTACTTGGGCACTTAGATGAGGCAAGCCACAAGCGTGGCACTTTACCTCGTCTGAGTTCGTAGGTTGGCATTTATTAAACCTAACATCTCCTTGCTCTTATTCAATGATTCTATATGCTCTTTACTTTCTCATAAGAGTTTGTTCTTGTGTGCATCAATTATATGCTATGAAAATTAACGTTGTTGTGAGGATATCATGGTTGGTGATAAATATCATCCATAAAATCTCTTAAAAACTTGTTAGCTATTTCTGACAGGCTTAATATTATAATTTCCATCGCCATCTATGTCCCTGTTATTAGTCAAGTGAATGATGTGGAAATTGAGGCGCATATTGTCTGTTGACGTCTCTTATGTAGTTCATTTTTTTTTATGGTGGTAGTGTGGTGGATATTTTTAGGAATGTATGATCTTTAATCTAGCACCATGTTCATCTTTTTTTTAACAACCATTCAGGCCATAAAAGTTTTTTTTAATTATTGTTCTTTGATTCTTTTATGTTTCTTACCTTCCATACCCCTTTACTGATTGATTCACTTGGCCAACTCTCTTCTTGCATTTTGTTTCAGACCTAATTCAATTATGGATCATGATTCATCAATCATACTATTGTTGAATAAATTTGTTTATATTCTTTACTTTTTCCCTTAATAATTGGAAAATCCGTGGTTACTCTCATCATTCTGAAGATCATCAAATTTTTACCATCATTATTGTTTAAACTATATCTCCAGTCCAGTGTGAATTTCTTCTAAGTACTGTTTAGCTAACCATAAAATATTACGGTAACTATTTGTGCTTTAGGATCTTTCTTTTCCCCAGCATTCCTTCTACTCCCATCTGTTATCCTTTTTAACTATTGCTGATCTTGTTGGCTTTTAAGGCAGAAATTCAGTGTCAAATTGAAGGGAGATGATATGAGACCTGTCTTGATAGAATCATTTCAATATTTGCAGAATGTTTACATAAAAAAACAATTTACTAGTATATGTTAACCCAATCTATAGAAATAAGATTTTTGAGGGACTCCCTTCATCAACAACATTCTATGTGCACATTTATTGTTGTGATTTGTATCTTTGTTTTTTCTCTAGCAAGTCTCCTAAGATGCAATATCCTCCCTTTTTTAATGTTATTGTTGACATATTGAATTTACAATGGAAAGTGTGCATGCAAGTGATATTTAAGGATAAGAGGTTTAGAGAGAGGCATTAGAAATAGGCGCACTGTATTTTAAGGTAAAAGGACACTTCATTGTTGGTGTTACATGTTAGCCTACTGAGGTAAGAGTGACAAATGATAGAGTATCATGGGATTTGATTTACGCGCCTAAACAATTAAGGAAAACATATACAGGGTAGAAAATGAATATTCATATGATTCATATATATATATATATATATATATATATCAAGGTCATATTGGAGTTATTAAATATATGTGCTCGTTGATTTTAACAAAAATACTTTGAAGTACCAAGGAGGTTTCAATTTTAATAGTATTGCATAAAAAATCAATATTAAGTGTTGTCTTTTAATGTTGGTTATGTAAATATTTATCAAAGATATTCGAAGTGGGGAGTTGTAGTATACTTTTTACAAATGGCCTAATTCTAATTGGTGAGATTTCTATTAAAAAAGTGAAAATTTAGAAGAAATGAGAAAATATTTAAAATTTTAAGTGCTTAATATTGTTAACACAATAATTGTGCATATAATATGCAGTTTTAGTGAGTATAAGATTAACAAGTATCAATCAATTCTATTATTATAACATAAAATGGTAATTACATTTTACCCAATCACTATATTGTTATACGCAAAAGCCCCATGTAATAATATGTGCTTTTGACTAGAGTAGCATGGTTATTTTTTCTGTTCAAGATGAAAAGAGCTGGTATTCTCACCATAAATGATTCCATGGTGAGCTTTCTTTCCTCTTTTTTCATATTTCATTCCAAAACTCAATAAATTTTGCCTCTTCTACCTATATGAAGGAGGTTACAACCTCAGCGTCCAGCAAAGGTAACTAACCATTGACAGCAATAAACTATTACATAAACACAATGCATTGACTCCTCTCATGCTCACAAACAATTGTATGCCTTTACTCATAGAAGACAAAATAATTGGATGCTTACTGGGGATTTTGAGCTACTTTCCTTGTGCAATTATTATTTTATGAAGATGGGGAAGAAGATAAGATGCATATAAGTTTTTTTTTTCAGTATCAAGATATAAATGGAGAAGAGACTGTTAGAGTACAGAGGAAAAAAGAGATCAAAGATGATAGGGCATCATAGAGAGGCTGAGGAAGAGGAACTTGATGATGATATCCTAGTTGTGGGTATTGGAGAGGTGAAAGGAGGGCATGAACAATTGATTCCAACAAGGCAGGAGATAGGGTAGCTTATATCCTATTACACATTTAATACATGAAAAAAATGTTTTTTATCCAAAACCGTCAAATTGAATGTTAAAGATATCTTGGATGCTTTAGCTCAAAGCATATGAGTTTAAGCTCTTATTATTAAATCACATGGGAGTTGTGTATGCATTATGATATGGTGATGGGATAAAGTGTAATTACCCTAAGATAAAGTGATTCCTAAGTGTGATAAGTTTATGTTCTTTGGATCTATTATATAAAAGAACGAATATATAACTTATGGAGTTAAGTATGAGTGATCAAGCTTGATAACTAACTTAGAAGCATTATATAATAAAAGAATATACTTGATATTTGAAGAATATCTTTATATTGCAATTAAGCCAAATATGTTGTATGAATTTTATTATTGGGCAATAAAGAAGTCAAGTTGAGCATGAAGAAAATAGGAATTTTAATATGTGTGACTAAATTAGAAAGGATAATTGAATAATGGTTATATTAGTGTAGTGGGGGTAGCATCTATGGAAGATAAGATGGTGGTAAGTAGACTTGCTTAGTTTGAACTTGTACAATAAGGGTAGAAATTCATCTAGTAGGCAGGTAGATAAAATTATTTTTCCTAAGATAACATGGATAGAATTGTTCTAAAAGATGTGTCAAATATGGTTAAAACCTTATATGGATAAAATTGTTGAAACAAATGAAAAATAATGATTCATAAAGCCGGCCTTATATTGTGTGGATAAAGCTAATGACAATGATGATGCTACCATTGGGTGAAAATTAGGCTTTTAAGTGCTTTAAGAACATTTCCACATATGCATGTGAGTTTGATTGATTAATACAGTGAAATGATGCAAATATTCTCCTGCAAATAAAGCACTTAAAGAATATAAGATAGTAATTATTGTTTCATAAAGCTGCTTTCCTTATCTAGGATAAGTTTTTAAATTTATTTAGCTAAATGGCAAAAGCATTTACATGATTCCTAATATTTACATGTTGAATATTGATTGCAGTGGTTGGTGATTGCATTATGAAGTTTTTAGATTATGTTTGGGCAACTCCGGAGAATTGATTTCAACTTTATGCAACAAAACTCTCTTATTAGGAAATTCAAAAGTTAGTATTTCTTAAAGGAGAAAATGACCAAAATGATCACTCAACTTTTTGTGAGGGACCAATTTGGTCCCTCAGCTTCTCCAAAATAGGACTTTTTTGGTCCTGCCATCAAATGGTAGAGTTGATGGCGTTAAGTATGAGGGTAATTTGGTATTTTTTAATTAAAATACTTAATAAATATAATTTTTAGGGATTATAATTTTTGCAAAAAATTTTCTTAAACTTTTCTTTAATAAAAAATTATAAATAATTTTAGTTTTAATAATTTCAAAAATTTTAGTTCTTCATACTATGGCATTTACAAAAGTTCTCATATTATAATTTTATTATTTTTATAATTATTAATTTTTATTAATTATATTATATTTTTAATTAATTAAAATTAAATCAATTTATTCCTAAGCTATATTTATATTTTTCCTTTTTCTTGATGAATTTCTTTTTACTAATTATCTTACTAATTTATTTTCATATTTCATTGGATGTCTTGATTTGGCAGATTTGCTTGGTTTGCTTTTCATTTCTCCATTGTTCGTCGCTCTTCGATTTCTCCTCCACGTGTGGGTAGAGTTTTGAACGAGCAGCTAAATAACTTTTTTGCCTCCTTCGACGATGTTCTTTCCTGTCGGATCCGAAATCACACTTCACCATTCGTCTGTTTGATCAGAAGTAACGACAACGACGGGGCTTGCTCGTAATATATTTTCGTCACTCTTCTATTTCTCCTCCTTCACGTGTCGGGTAGAGTTTTGAACGAGTAGCTAAATAACTTCTTTGCCTCCTTCGACGACGTTCCTTCTTGTCGGATCCGAAATCACACTTCACCATTCGTATGTTTGATCGGAAGTAATGACGACGAAGGGGCTTGCTCGCTGCAAAGGTAGTCATCTTTCTTCCAGTGGTGTGCTTCTTTGGCCAAATCAATTGCAATCGACTGACGCTGGGATTGATTGCGGGATTGACGCGATCCAAGCCGTGGGATTGCGGGGTCACGCGATTGGTTATGCGTGACTACAGGATGGACTGCGAGCTTGGTCGTGCCTTGAGGATTCGCTAATGCATTGCTATGCGTTGCTGGACAATATCTTAAACATTCCTTTCTTATTCCGATAATACCCTCACACCCATCTCACTTTTCCATTTAAAATTGACGGCAGGGCCAAAAAAGTCCCATTTGGAGGAGTTGAGGGACCAAATTAGTCCTTCAAAATAGTTGGGGACTATTTTGGTCCCTCACAAAGAGTTGAGGGACAATTTTGATCTTTTTCTCTTTCTTAAAGTAAGGAGAGATTTTTCATAAATATCCTTCCTGTTTTTTGATAAAAAGTTGTTCACAACTCATGAGTTAGGTTTATTGAGAAGGCAGGCACTTTTTTATGGACAAGCTGGTTATATTATGTATATGTTCTGTCATGAAATAATCATATTTTTCTTGAGGGCATCTGCATCATTTTCCATGCACATAATGTTTATATAGTAAGCATTTCAATGGGTTTCTTCCTATATTTTCCTTGAAGTTCTTCAATGCTTTATGTTTTAGCTTTGAATATTAATTTGCAATTTTAAAATATACTGACCATCCCACCAACTAATTTATTTACTCTTAATCCCCAAATACTCTCCTATTATAACTTCATTTAGTTCTAATTGCTGTTACCTCATTAACTTATGTTTTGGGCCATAAAAGGCATATCTACGTTGGGGTTTTGGAAGAGAGCAGGTGATAGGAAGAAATTTTTTCCTTTATTGGGGTGAGTTTCTCAAATATGTAATTGAGTACCCTTTGGCTGAGTGTTCCCAAAATGGGGAGTTTTTTTAGTTTTTGGCATGTGAATCTACGTAATCTTATTTATTTTGTTTTCTTCTTAGCAATATGTGAATCCACAGAATCTTACTTTATTTTTTACTTAGCAATTTTGCTTGCGTTCTCTCTCTTTCAATTCAAGTTCACTTTTTGTGTGTTTTATATGCAGAGTCCTAATCCCGTGTCACCAAGGCCTGAGCAAACCACCATGATGGCTAAAATTGCCTTAATTTTTGTCTGTCTAAAAGTTTTTGATGAATAGATCTATTTTTTATGTTAATAGAAACTTTATGCTTGCTTAATAATGCTATGTTGCTATTTTTTGGTGTTTGGAACGAAGTAAATTGACTAGTTTTTGTAAGAGAGAAAATTTTTAAAAAATGTGTTGCCATGTTCGTCAGGAGAAATTGAAATTATGATATTTCAAAATTTTGAGAATCGAAGCAGGTGAAAGTATTGTCAAAAAAGTGTATACATACACACACTCACAATCATTTTAGAAGAATAACATATATTCTTTCCCATATTTTAAATCGTTAATCAATATTTTTGAATGGTTGAAATTTTAAGTAATTTAGCTCATTCTCCTTTTTTAATTTCTAATGTTATGTTTAATTAATTGCAAATTATTTTAAATCTAAACCATTCAAAGGATGTGAATGAATGATTTAAGAGAGGAGATCAAACGCTATGAAGAGAGGCGCTTGTTCGTTCTCCGCATAAGAGAGGAGATCAAACGACTATGAAGATGACATCCTACGATAACCATTGTCGTCAGCCAATGATATGCATTTAATGTCAGAAGCCGAGCAATGGTGGGCGAAGATTTTCCTGATATGGAGAGACGTCAATGGAAAGGCAGGCATTGAATGTTGGTGCTTAATGAGCTTTGAGAGATGATCGATTAGGACTATTATGTTTTGTCTGCAAAAAATTTGTGGTTCACTTTTTCATTCTTTTGATAGGAAGGTATATTAGGATTCTCTAGTAAGACAAATCCTAGTCATAGGAAGGTGCCCGACAAGTGACAATCAACAAGGAATGCTAGAAGTCCAGTGTCAATTGGCTCAATTATTCTTGTAATAATAGGGTTTAGCGATAGAATGTGAGCATTGGACATTGTTGACAGATGGAGACTGAATGTTGGCCACTGATGAATGTCTTACAATGGCAATGGAATATATTTATGTCGGTTGATAATCATCACTAGACAGTGGTGGTGGCAGGTATTTATGTTGATTGATGATCGTTATTGGGTTGTGTTCATGGAGGGCATTGATGTCAGTCAATGACTGTCATTGGGCAAGAATGATGGCGAATGCCATTGTCAATCATTGACATTCACTGAGTAGTGATGCCAATAGGCGTCAATGTTGTCTGACAAACAACACCTAGTGGTGGTGATGAGAAGCATTGCTCTATAATTTTCTACGAATATAATGTTTCTTTACTAACAGGCCCTCCTTCAAAGTTGTAGAAATATGGTCCTATTTATAAATTTCTAGTTGGGGTATTTTGGTTATTTCTACCGGGATCTTAGACATTATCACATAGTATGAAATAGTTCCGCTTGATGATGTTATATTTTTGAAAATCTAAATGTCTTGGTTAAGCTCAAAATTGTGCGATCTTGGACTCATCAAATTAGTTTAATTGAGTCGCTTGTTTAGACCATAAGCATATAAAATTTGGTAGAAGTTTGACTTCTATATTGTCTCAAAAAGTTTTAATTATGCTCTTTAGTACTTTATTTATGCACATTTGGATTGGGATCCAAGTATTCTTAATGCCGGAGTTGTTATTGGACATTTTGGTTGGGATAAAACCATTTCCATGATTAGGATGGTTATTTTTGGCGTTCTTTAAAAAGAGATGGGGTACATGCTGTTTGGTAATATAGGATTGGTCTGCCCGTTGAAGGTAGGAAATATTACCCAAGGCTTTATAATGAAACCTGTTGCATGTTATGTTGGGTTTATTGAGTATTTTTAATAGTTTTCAATGTAAAATTTGTTATAATATTCATATTTCCTTTCTTGCTAAGATATTTTAATCTTTTTCCATGTTTTTCTATTTTGTAAGCCATTATTTAAATGGCCAAGTTTCAACCAATATGGCAAGGAAGTTTTCACTGCTCTTTTCTCTGTTCTTCTCTTATACATCATTTTTAAAATGGTGTAAAAGCTGTGTTCTAACTAATTTAGATAGTTGATAGCTCCATGTGGGGCCAAGAGGGTCAAGTAAAGATGAATAGAATATGAGCTCTTCTTCCTCCTTAACGAGCCACACCATTAATTCGAGAGTCTTCATGAATCTCTTCAAATCACATTCTACAAATTGAATGAGAATAAATTCTTCAATTAGTCTCACTATGTTCAGATGGTAATTCGAGAAAGAGGAAATATTGGGTACGTAAATAGTACAAGTCAAAGGGTCTACTCTTGTCATCAGAAGTATGGAGCCGAACCTAGGAAATATTTAAGGCATGGAAGAAAAGATAAATTTTGGTGTGATGCTTATAAAATAGATCAATTACAGGAGAAAATTGTTGGAAATTTTGTGGCAAGTAAACAAATGAGTGCAATACCTATCACCTTGAAAATAAACATAAAGTCATTCATTTATATCAAATTAAAGGTGAAGGACTAACTAAACCAAGAGCATCCAGATATTCTATAAAAATTACTCTGATTTTCTTTTATTAGCCCAAAAAGGTAAATTTCTTTCAGTTATTACATGTATTGGCAGGTAAAAAATCTTTGATCATTAATCAGGGAGCATCAAATCATATGATAGGTTATATTCATTTATTCACATCTTATGCCTCACATGGAAATCTCATTGTGAAAATTGTTGATGGATCTCAATCACTTATCAATGCAGGTGTGAAAATGCTTAGGAGATGAAGGAATTTCTTGGCTTATTAAAATTTTTAATATTATTTTGAAGACAAAAGATGTCAGATGAGTGAAAAAATGAGTGTGTTGATTCATATTTTTAAGAATAAAGTTGATGCACAAGATTGTGTGAATTATAGAGGAATTAAGTTAACGTGTGATACTTAAAACTTTGGGAGAGAATTATGGACCATAGGTTGCGGCTTGATATTAATTTTTCTCAAAATCAATTTGGATTCATGCTAGGTAGGTCTACTATGGAAGCTATACATTTATTGAGAGGTATGATGGAGAAGAATAAAGAGAATAAGGAGGATCTACATATGATAGTATTGATTTAGAGAAAACATATGAATATATGATAAAGTTTCAAGAGAAGTGCTATGGAGAGTTCTATAGTAGAAAGGGGCTAATAATACTTATATTCAAGTCATTAAGGATATCTATGCAGAAGCTGTTACTTGTGTTCAAACACAAGATGATTTGACCAAGTAATTTCCTATTTCAGTTAGATTACATCAAGGATCAGCCTTAAGCCCATATCTTTTTGCTTTAGTCATGGATGTTCTCACTAAACATTTGAAAGAGGTTGTACCACCATGGTGTATGCTTTTAGCTAATGATATTCTTTTTGTTGATAAGACGAGAGAGAGTTGAAGATAAACTTGAATTATGGTGGTCAACCTTAAGAGTCTAAAGGCTTTGAGTAGATCTAAAACTGAATATATGGAGTGTAATTTTAATAATAATAGATCTAGTGAGGGTTTGTGACTTTTGGCGTGTAAGACCCAAAATTTTTAGGTATGTAAAAATTTAAATTAATTAAATATATCTTATTTTAAAGTTAATGATAAATTGCTGTTTAATTAATATTAACGGTTAAATTACTATTAGTAAAATAGTTAAGTAAATATTAATATTTATATTTGGTAAAAGTTTTAAATTAAATTAGATAATTAGTTATTTCCTGAATGGGTACTTTCAAAGGGTTGTGAAGTATAGTGTGGCAGTTACTGTGGACCTCACTTCTAATCAGTTTCTTGTATACAAGCCAAATAGAAAGGTTGTGTTCGGTTGTGTGAAGCATAGAGTAGAGTATGGGTATCAAAGGGCTAGAATCAGCTCCAAGGGAGGAGATCGACATAGTGAAGCGGATACTTTGAAATGGAATTGGCGTTTGAGTGCAGTGGTCCAGTGAGGGAACAGCAGCCGTGGGAGAGCAATTGCTGTGAGAGAATTTTGGCTGTGAGAGATATGTTGAATTGAGTTATCGGTGGAGTTAGAAACAGAACAACTTCTGCTATGAGTGAAGGGTGATTTATGTAGAGGAAGAAGAAGAGGAAAATATAGAAATTGAGGAAGGAAGGATTTACGGTAAGTAAATTGGTTATATTACAATGTTGTTGTTGTAGATTTCCTAATATTAGTAAAAGTTATTAAAAAAAAGAAAATTAAATCAATTGTTTAGGAATTCAGTTAGTATATGCAGAGGGGAGGCTTTGAGATAAGTCACCAAAGGAAAAATGGTACGAGATGTCGGATTTGAGGAGACAACTCATCAAGGAGGTAGGAAATGCCATTCTAAATTGTAAAAACAAATATTATTAATTCAATATACATACAATTTTACTTGACTCAATTGAAAAGATTAATGCATTAAGAAGATTCAAATTATTGAATATGAGCATACATCCAAGCATTCATGTATAAGCAACCGCATGTACATTAAATAATTGGAATTTAAAATATGACGTACTATGATTGTTTAGAGGTTTTTCTAGTTGGTAATAATTTGGTAAGAAGCTCATTACATTACATGTTGATTCATTTTTTTAATGTAAACAGTGTAACAGATATATTTTATAAAAGCATGTAATAAGACAAAACAAGTATGAATTACTAATTTCTTTGTGACACTTTGCATTACTGGTAAAGGTATTGTGGGGTGTTACAGGGTGATCAAGTCATTACTATGAGTGCATGTTTTCGATATCTTGGGTCTATTTTTCAGAGTGATAGTGAAATAGATGGGGATATTATTAGTAGAATTCAAGTTGGATGGTTGAAGTGGAGGAATGCATAGGGCTTGTTGTGTGATAGAAAAGTCCCCATCAAACTTAAGGGAAAATTCTATAAGATGGTGGTTAGAACTGCAATGTTTTATGGTGCAGAATGTTAGCCATTAAAAGTGAAACATAATATTAAGTTAAAGTGTTGCGGAGATGAGGATGCTCAGGTGGATGAGTGTCTTTAATCTTAGAGACAACATATGAAATGAGCATATACGTGAAAAAGTTGGAGTAGCTCCAGTGGAAGATAAGATTAGAGTGTTGTCTTAGATGGTTTGGTCACATAAAACGGTGGCCTTCTGATGACCCGATTAGGAAAGTATATATATTAGATTTGATTTATGTTAAGAAAGGTAGAGGTAGACCTAAAAAGACTTGATTAGAAAATATTAGAAATGACATTTCTTTATTATATTTAAATGAGAATTTAACTCTTAACTGGACACAATGGAAAAAAAATATTTATGTAACTAACCTCACATAGTGGGATAAAGGCTTGATGTTGTTGTTGATCTTAATCACTTATTACTTGGATGAAAAGCATTAAAATTAACTTTGTGCTCCTTAATTTTGTTTTACATGCTTCAAGTCTCGCTTGTGTTTTCTTTGGTAAATAATATTTCATTGCAAACATATTTTTTCATCTAAATATTATAAATTTAAGGCCATAGATTGGGAAAATGATTGACAGTGCTAGGCAGGTTGGAGGATTGTATTACTTCGTTGAGGAATCTAAAGGAAGTAAATCATCTTTTCCATACCTTGAAAACCCATGCCTTTGTGTGAAAATAATTGTGTCTTTCAATTTGATATATGTCAACTTACAAAATATCTTCACTATCTGTTAAATTTGAAATATGACTCATAAATTTTTTTTCTATAAATTGACCCATCTTCATCTTCTGTTTCACTTATGTGCTTTATTTCAAAATCACTATTAAAGGTTTTTTTCCAAATGTTTTCAAATACTTTAAGGGGCTGTTTGGTATCGGATTTATCTTGGGATTTAAGTCGGATTTACGCTAAATCCAGCCAAACGGTTTTTGTGCGCGCGTTAAATCCCGGGATTCCGTAAATCCCGGATTTACGGATTTACGGCTTAAATCCCGGATTTACTAAATCCCTCGGTTCGGTGGATTTAACGGGATTTAACATTAGAAGCGCGCGAAAGGGAGAAAGTTACCTTCACAGCTAGCGAGCTCCTGTTCTTGCTTCCGATCAAAATGTCGTAACTTCCGATCCGACAAGAAGGGAAAGTCGTCTAAGGAGCGAAGTCGAACAGCCACGAAGGAACCGAAGTAGCGACGCACGCAATCTGTACACCTCCTGCGAATCAACGAAGCCGAAGGAGCGAAGTCGAACAGCCACGAAGGAACCGAAGTAGCGACGCGCGCAATCTGTACACGTCCTGCGAATCAACGAAGCCGAACAACAACGACAGCAACGACGAAAAGAAATGATGAAATACAAACCCTAGACGCCTCAAAGTTATTATCCATTAACTTAATTTATATAATTTAAACAAATAATAATTAAGTTATTTAATTAAATATTAACAGTAGAATTAGTGCATAAATTAATTATCTAATTTAACTTAATTGATTAATTAATAATATAATTAGTAATTAAATATTAATATAATTAACTTATTTAATATTTAAACTCTCATTTTAATCCATGTTAGTTTGTAATTAACTTTGTATTGAATAAAATTTGTTTTTATATGACCTAAAATTGGTTTTATTATGTTTTATGCAATGCAAGATTTAACATTTAACATACCAAACAGTTTTTAGGATTTAACACATTTCGGATTTACTAAATCCGGATTTACAGGATTTATTAAATCCCACTAAAGTTAAATCCCACTTGTTGCCAAACAGCCCCTAAAAGTTTTTCGATGTATGCATTTGTTCACAATCATGAAAATAGGAACAAACTTTATCCAAAAGCATTTAAATATAGTTTTTCCTAGTATGATGTAGATAAAAAATGATATATATATATATATATATATATATTATCACCTTAAGAAAATAAAATTATATGCCAATAGATGTCACCTTCTTTGAAGATGAACTATTTTTTCAAAAAACAAGGGGGAGATCAAAGATAAAGGTAATTTTAATAAAAAATTCAATTCAATCCTCCATCCCAATAATATTGTGGAGTATTAATCTTCTTGGACCCGACAATGTTGAGTTTATTGAGGCTCTTCTAAAACTCTGTCTGACTAACATAGCCAAATTTTGATCTCATAACATTCATCTGGACCTCTGTTTAAAATTGCGCAATAAGAGGCGCGCCTCTGCGCAATTCCTCCCAAAACCGCCTCGAAGCTTACGCAATTCCACCTTTCTAAGAGGCGTACGCCTCACTGGGGCTGAGGCGCGCCTCAGAGGCGCAATTGTGCAATTCTTAGTGAGGCGTACGCCTCATGGGAATGGGCCCACTCACTTAAAATGAAGTTCTTTTTCTCCTTATACCCGAACGGCAACATCTCTCCTGACATTTTCCCATCCCGCACGGCTCAGTTCGCGAAACAGAGGTTCGACCGCACGGTGTTTACCCGTCGGCTTCCCTTCCCGCCGCTTCTCCCTCCAGCGCCGCCTCTCTCCGATGAAATTGAAACTTCCGGCCGCCCTCTAGGAGTACTCCACATTGGATTTTAGGTATTTTTTTTTAGTTTAGGGTTAGATTTTTCAAGTGTAAGAAAATCTAAGGTTTATGTTTTTTGATTGTTTTTTTGTGTTTTAGGATTTTTGCTTTAGGAGACATGGTTAGAGGTAAAGAAAAGGCGAATACGTCATTGCGGCGTAACCCTTCTTGGAAATATAGCGTGCAAGTTGACGTAGGAGGGGGCGAGAAAACGTATATCAAACTAAGTGCAGACACTTTCCACTATTTTTATATATTATTTAGATGTTTTTATTGTAAGATAGAATATTGCTATTATTTTCCTGCTAAAACCCTTAATTTTTCATTTACGCAATTCTGTGTCCGTGAGGCTTACGCCTCAGACCGTTTCGAGGCTTACGCCTTGCCTCACGGACGAAAACCGCCTCGAGGCTTAATTACGCAATTTTAAACCTTGATCTGGACCTCGTATTTAATTTTGAAAAAATAATTTATAAAGAGTGGAAACTCTAAGCTTATGATGAAAGCTTAGCTGGACTAAAAAAATTCACAAAATTCTCCTTTCATTTCAAACTGCTGAAGAATTGCCCATGACTGCTGAAAAAAAAATGCTCATACTTGTATACATCATCCTATAACAAATGTGGTGAGATATGACAAATTTTCCTACTAGATGCGGACTCTTATTTCCATCTTAGTAAAATTGAAATATCAAAGACTTTTGAAGAGATATAGAATTTTGAATATAATATAATATGGAAGGTTGTTCAAAGACCCAAGGTTGCAATTCTTAGGAGGTTTAATTGTATGTTTACTGTCAAATATTAATCTAATGGATCCATTGAGAGATACAAATCACAACCGGTTACAAGAAGGTTTGACTAAATTTATGAGACTGGCTACTTGAAGTCATTCACGTGCGTTGTTAGATTTAACACACTTTTGATCCTTTCAATGACAGCTAACCTTGATTATTCTCTTCACCAATTGAATATCAAGAATGCATTCTTGAATGATAGCTTGAATGAAGAAGTCACATATTTCTTATAAAAATGGATATAGTACAACCCAGATTGACTATTTTCTTATTAGAAAATTAAATCATTTAGATTGCAAAGATTATAAAGTTATTCCGAATGAAAATTTATGTACCCAACATCGATTATTAGTTTTGGACTTTAAGATAAAGGGGCATAAAATAAAAAATAAAGTAAAACGTTTTTTAGGATTAGATGGGGGCATTTAAAGAATATTAACAAAAATATTTTTGTGAGTAAGATTTTAGATCTTAAGATTTTGTCTGTGCATGAGGATGCTAATGTTATGTGGGAAAAAATGGCTAGTGATATTAAGAATATTGCAAAAGATGTGCTTGGAGTATCAAAGGGAAAAACTCCTAATAGTAAAAATAGTTGGTGGTGGAATCCAATTGTGCAAGAAAAGATTAAAAATAAGAAGATTTGTTATAAAAATTGGTTTAATTTTAAAAATTCTGATAATTGGGAAATATATAAAGTGGCTCGTAAGGATTCTAAGAAAGCAATATGCGATGCAAAGATATTAGCTTTTAGTGATTTATATAATAGATTAAATACTAAGGAGGGAGAAATATATATGTATAAGTTAGCCAAACAAAGTGATAGGAGTAGTAAGGATTTAGTTCAAGTGAAGTGTATTAAGGATGAAGATCAAAAAATACTTTTCTTAGAAGATGATATTCAACAAAGGTGGATGAGATATTTATCTAAACTTTTTAATGAAGATTGTGAAATTAAGATTGACTATACTGATCTTAGCATCCTAAATGAAAATAAAGCATATGATAAAGTTCCAAGAGAAGTGCTATGGAGAGTTCTTGAAAAGAAAGGAGTCAATAATGCTTATATTCAAATCATTAAAGATATGTATGCAGGAGCTATTACTTGTGATCAAACACAAGGTGGTTTGATCAAGTATTTCCCTATTTCGGTTGGGTTACATCAAGGATCAGCCTTAAGCCCACATCTTTTTGCTTAGTCATGGATGTTCTCACTAGACATTTGCAAGAGGATGTACCTTGGTGTATGCTTTTTGCTGATGATATTCTTCTTGTTGATAAGACTAAAGAGGGAGTTGAAGGTAAACTTGAATTTTGGAGGTCAACCTTAGAGTCTAAAGGTTTTCGCTTGAGTAGATCTAAAACAGAATATATGAAGTGTAATTTTAGTAGTAATAGACCTAGTGAGGGGATTGTGACTTTGGACGATCAAGTCATTAATAAAAGTACACGTTTTAGATATCTTGGATCTATTGTTCAGAGTGATGATGAAATAGATGGGGATATTATTAGCAGAATTCAAGTTGGATGGTTGAAGTGGAGGAATGCGTCGGGTTTATTATGTGATAGAATTGTACCCCTCAAACTTAAGGGGAAATTCTATTAGATGGTAGTGAGGCCTGCAATGCTTTATGGTGCCGAATGTTGGCCATTAAAAGAGAAGCATAATACTAAGTTAAGTGTGGCAGAGATTAGGATGCTCAGGTGGATGAGTGGCTTTACCCTTAGAGATAGGATACGAAATGAGCATATACGTGAAAAGGTTGGAGTAGCTCCAGTAGAAGATAAGATTAGAGAGAGTCGCCTTAGATGGTTTGGTCACATAAAACAGCGTCCTTCCAATGACCCGGTTAGGAGAGTTGAAGTATTAGGTGACCTTAGCCCTAATACTTTACTCAACAAGCGAAGATATCAGTGATTGGTTATGAAACTCAACTATTTATCTCATACCAAACTTGACATCACCTTCGTTGTTGGCATTGTTTAAAAAGTTAAACGAGGCAGACTCATCGAGGCGCTCCTCAATTTGAGGTGCAACCCAGGTGATTCGAGGCTTAAGCCTCGATGGTTCGAACAAGGCGTGCGCTCTTTTTTCACAAGGAGTGGTGCCTTAAGGCATATTGAGGCGCCACCTTAGTTTAGTTGTCATGTTTTAATACCCGCATGAGTGATTGAGTCGAGTATAAGGATTAGGGTAGGGCTTGCCTTCTTCGTGTGAGAACTAAGACGTTTTGAAAGAAAACTGCTTCGCCGCCTTCGACAGCCACATTCTTGTTGAAATTGGCGTTCTTTAAGGACCTTGTAATCATTTTTTAAATTAACACGTAGGCCCTAGCCCCCCCCCCCCCCCCCCCCCCCCCACACCACCCCCCCCGAAAAAAAAAAAGTTGAATTTGGCGCTGCTCGCAACGAAGGTAACAATTTAACTCCCTTTCGTGCATTATTGTAACTTCATTTTCTACGTGCTAAGTAGAGTTCCGCTTCGTGTAAAATCGGAACTCACAGCAAAGGTGACAATCTTTCTTCTTGTTCGTCATTTGCTTGCTCTTCGTCTTCTTCTTGCCTGCTGCAGTGAAGGTAATATTCTTTCCTCTTGTTTGTCTATTGCTTTGGCTTCTTCTAGTCGAATCTC
Organism: Dendrobium catenatum; assembly: GCF_001605985.2. Classification (NCBI taxonomy): domain Eukaryota; kingdom Viridiplantae; phylum Streptophyta; class Magnoliopsida; order Asparagales; family Orchidaceae; genus Dendrobium; species Dendrobium catenatum. Next base: position 124,814 of record NW_021319335.1, read on the forward strand.
GCCTGCTACAACAAAGGTAACATTCTTTTCTCTTTTTTGTCTATTGCTTTGGCTTCGCCTTCTCGTGCCTGCTTCAAAGATAATTTTGATCTATTATTTAGTTTCAGCGTGCAATTTCGACTTAATAGGAACTGTTCTGCGTAACGGCAAATACACGCTTTTGGTTCAAAGCTGATTTGAAATTGCTTGTTGACTAATGATAAGTATATGTTTTTTGGTGCTGAAGTTTTTTTTAATTCTTCATCAAATTGTAGTAGTCTAGAAAATTTATGCGTAACTGCAAATTTTGACTAATGATAAGTAATAGACTAATAGTTTCTGTTTGATTATAACCCAAGATTCTATTATTGATCACTAATTAATTTTAGTCATATGAATTTTTTTTGTATAATTTTTTTTTGGAAATTTAATTTTCATTCATTAAATATTATCAAATAATTATTCCTGAGATCAAATTCATTCTTACTTTTATTTAATATTTTGTCATTTTTGTGAATTATTTATAATTTTTTCAATACTTAATTTTTTCATTTTGAGGCTTAGGCCTCGCCACACTTAGTTAAAATGTCTCGATTCCTAATTTTGCCTTTTTGAACATTGATTGTTGCCAAGATAACTTTGTTCATGCATGAGCCTAATGAAGATTGATGAGTGTTGTCACAAGGATACTCAAGTTACGTGCAAGGATACCCAAGATGGGGTCCATTTTTTATGAGCTTGGAGTACAGAACAATAGAAGTCTGTGAAAATGTCAATTGGGTGGGCTCTATAGTTAGTTCATGATCCATCTCCTGCATCCATTTTTTTTTTCCTCTGTTCATCCAAAGCGACTGTATCCTCATATCACCTTTAAAGAAGTAGAAGTCCTTTGAAGAAAAAATTATGATTATTTAGCTTTGTGGTAGTGATTGAAGATGGGTTCTTATAAGTAATTGAAAAGTTTGCAATGGGTGAGCTTGTAGGGATGAATTGAGAGGCTTGAAGAAACCTTTGAACGGACATCCTTGCGCTCACCATATATAGTTATTATGTATATTTTCCTGTCTCGAAGATCAACCATAAGCATGAGATGAGAATAACAAAGAGGAGAGAAACACACTGTAAAATAAAGAATTCTATCATACAGGTCTATCACATGTTATTATACAATGCATAAGGCAGATTTTGGGATGTAATAAAAGCTAACTAACAAAAGTAAGCTAGGTTAATTATGTTACTATTGTTGTTGGAGTGAGACACATGGTTGTTTTTGCTTTTTTTTTTTTATCCATTCATTGAATCTTACAAGTGCAAATACGGATATCTAGCTGGGCACATAAAACCACATTTTCCTTATAAGCAATAGTTGTTTTAATCAAGATTCTACACTTCTTTGGAAGCTTGTTGAACCAATATAAAAGCTGAGAGGAAGTACAATATGGCAATTGAAGTGGAATCCATAATATCAAGAAAGATAGCTGTGAAAGAGGGCATCAATAATAGCATCCACAACAATTGAGCTAACTTAAGTTCGACTCGTTACACCCATATTTTTTATTATTGATAATTACAAACTTTATATTGATATGAATACCAGCTATGTACAGTTTTAAACCTGGTGATACAGTCATGGTGTATTTAAAATTTGATAGGCTTCTATTAAGATCCTTCAAGAAATTAAATGCTAGAAAAGCAGAGCCATTTAAAATTTTGTTGCACTTCAAAAATAATGCCCAGATATTGGACATTCTAGAGAAACTTATTATTAATGTTATTTTATTGTGTCTAATTTAATATTATATCACGATCATGTTATACATTCTTTGGATTCTTCTGTCTTTTCACCTCATGTTTGTTGGTGAGATAGATATGTTTGTGATGGGTTATGGATTATTTTGCAAAAAGTACATTTAATTTACTCATGCTAAATTAAGAGCTAAATTTGTCTTAGACTTATTATTTGATGAACATTTGTGTATTTATTCTCGTTCGTAGCATTACATTAAGCAATGATTTGTGCAATATTTGTTTCTTTTCATTAGTTGGCTTATTTTTTACTTTATGTAATTTCAATACATAGGGATATGCTTGTAACGATGGTCGAGATATGATATATTTTCTATTTCTTAGTGTTAGGTTGGTCTATCTGTCTTGTCATGGGATCAATTGATTTGGTACTTGGATATGATCAAGTTCAAGATCTATGAATGAATATCAAATATTCAAGTTGGAGTTGAATTTTTTTAAGCTTAAAAGAATGATGGGTAATCACCCTCGCCTCGCTTATTATTCCAACGATTATAGGAGCTTCATTCTTCTGCTAGTGTTATCTATTTGTTTGTTGTAGGTGCAGGATATCTTGCACTATTCATATCTCGGTTATTATAACCATTCCGATTATGTTTACTTGACTTAATTTGGCGTGTTCAAACTCTAATGGATAAGAAGCATATGCGATTTAAAATTGAGGTTGAAGTTTATCTTATCTTTTGGATTTAACTTACATTTGAATTAAGTTGATTCTGTCTACTATTAAGGATTATTCTCTAAATGGATGTTCCAAGGCATGTACTTACGTAGCTTTGGTTGAATAAAATCTTTCATTCTAATTTCCAATCTTATGTGTATAAGCTGTTTGCGTGATTCTGATTTATTTGAGTACAATATATATGTAAGTTGTATGGAAATCATTTTCATGTACCGAAATGAGTGGCATGAATTCGTATTTTGGCTAATTCTTTCTTTAATCTAATTTCTTCTATATATTTTTGTTGATGTACTAGTTATTCTCATTTTGTTCAAAATTGTCATAGCTGAGAATCTATTTGTAGTGATGAAATTATAATTGCTTGATAATTTACGTGCTTCAAAAGTTTTACTCATTTCTTTGGACTTATTTGACGATTATGTTGTTGTTTGAGTTTTGATTCTGCTATTTACTATTTACATTTAAAGAAAGCAAGAAGTTGAATTATTTAGTTGTCTTTGATCTGTGAATCCTATTTTTTTTTTTTTTTTATGATTTACATACATCACGTCATCTAGTACCACTAAGAATCTCTAACCCTCTCTCTCTCTCTCTCTATATATATATATATATATATATATATATATAAAGAAGAATATGAGTTTTAATGCTTATAAACTTTTCATCCTTTATTAAAAATTTTGTATGGTTGAGATTTTAAGTAGCCAAAAGCTAAGTTTGATTAATTTGACAGTACGACTGCTTGATAGCAATTTTAAATCTCAATTATTTAATCTTTTTTATGAATGGTGGAAGATGTGTGGAGATAGATGCTCTTATCCTTCTAAAAAATTTATATATATACAAATATAATTATACATGATTTATTCTTAGTTTGCTATAAACCTAAAGGACTTTAAAGAATGGTTTTCTTTTAGTAAGTGCATAAGCTTAATTCAGTTACTACATGCTTCTACAATTTTCAAACATTTTTCTTTTTCTGTCAGGACTTCCTTCACAGGATCATTCCCCAACTGTATTGAGAACAAAGCGTAACAGTTTGTCATTGGTGATTTTACTCAACCCATTTGTTGTGTTGCCTTTTTAATGATGTTATATATCTTCATCACTTATATGTGATATTTCAGGGAGATGGCATGTATTCTGATTTGAGAGGGTACCCCCGTGCTCGTTTGAACAGCAATTTTGGAATTTCAGGCTCAAGGTTTCATTTTTCTACATAATAAAGTTTTTCGTTATTTGAATGTGTATTCTTTTTTGATGGAGCAGTTTCAAAATTACTTGGAGAGGGTTTTAAAATGGAGAGAATTTGGGTTAGGTTGAATTTCCTATCTACTGATTGGATTTGCTTTCAGATGTGTGTACTATAACAGTTTGATCAATGATTTATTGCTCTTTTTTCAATGCCCATCCAATGGTTAGAAAACCCATTATGACCATATTAAATTGCTGACCCAAAAATTTTCCATTTTTGAAATTATTCTTTTTCGCTTGTACTTATTGGCGCCTGCATTTGTAATTGGCTACGTGATTACTATTTCTTTTGTGCTTATCACGTTTGTTTTTTCGGTTATGCTATTCTTCTGTAATGTATATGCATGTGTTGCATTCTTTTCATTTTCTTTTGCTTCCATTTCCGTTTATATGCTCCTCCATTATGATCATTAACTTTATCCCATTTAAATTATGCTACCATACGCATCTTCTCTACCCTGAAGAGTTTCTTTTTCTTGCTTTTGAATTTTTTGATCTTTTGATGTTATTTCATGCAGAAGTTTGATAGGTAACACATGCAAAAATTATGACTATCAAATATGGGGTACGGGTCGGGTTCGGGTCCAACCCGACACTACTTGACTCGACCCAAACCCGACCCATTTTTTCAAACGGGTCGATTTTTTAGACCCGAATCCAACCCGCGATGGGTTCAGGTCAACCCAACACGACCCGATATAATCAGATGTACAATAATATCAGGTTATAATTGCAAAAAATAGAAATCAATAAAATTTGAACTAATTGTTTCAGCAAATTTAAATAACTTATTTAGTTATTTACAACAAATTGAAATTTACCACATATGAGCTCATTTACAAATCACTTACAACTCAATTGCTCATTTCAAGTTCAAACTCAATTTGTTTACAAATCACTTACAACTCAATTGCTCATTTCAATTACAAACTCAACTCAATTTATAAACAACAAAAGAGTTTACAACAAATCTTAATTTGGAAACAATAAATTATACTGCTATGATTTGATGAAATGCTCCTCAAAATAACTACTTCAATGACTTGTCTGGTTGTCTTCAATCATGATTCATGATATAAATTTAGCTGCAACAAAACCTGTTATATAGGTTGCAAACTTTAATATATTGCTCAAATTAAACCCTCCAAATCATTAATCACATAATGAGGTCATTGAGGTGTAAGTTTAATAAATATTAGCATATTATCATCCAAGATGACAATTTGTATTAACTTAATATATGTTCTTTCAATAAGATTGTATCTGCTTATTCTAAAAGAATACAAATGTCACCTGGTTGTAAATTGTAATAGCACTTACATTGATATGATTCTCACTTTCATTTTAGAAGGTTAAACATCACCGCTTCATAAAATCATATAGATAAATATATGAGAAAATGACAACATTCAGCAGGTTTCAGCAATACATCAACCGCTAGTCCCAAGGCTCAAATACTCAAAAAACAAAAATCAAATTATCAAAACAACCGATCATAAATGGTCAACTTATCAAAACACAGACCACAAATGATAAAATGAAGTAGTTAATGAGAATAAAATAGAAGAAAACCATAAGTACACTACGGAATTTCAGAACAACAGAAATAGAACTTCAGAAAATTAAGAAAAGCAGCAGCTGAACAGCAGAAACAGACAACAGAAGAAAACCCATCAGACGAATTATACAACAGAATTTGAACAACTTTACTGAACTAAAGAATAATTCTAACAACAAGTTCATGATTCAATAAATTAAAATACTAAATGATTCAACAAAATCAAATAACAAAACCCCAAGACTTCAAAGAAAACCCAATTCCTGGCTGCCTGCAAAGAAAAGTCTATGGCTCATACACTACCACCGGTCCAACTAATATTGGATAACTCCTAATTAGATGTCAAACTTCTCATGAATAAAATCTTTAACTTGAATCATCTAAGAACTTAACTTTCACCTGGTTATGCATCAGTTTGATTGACATATAAATCAAGGATATCATCTATAACAACATCAAGTTCTGGGTCATGAACTACTGCAAAAAAAAAGAGATTTGAGCTCAACTTCCAAATGTGCTAAGAACATAAATGGAATACATAAATAGGGGAAGGATGAACAATAAAGCACCATGTTCTGCATACAATCACTCATTTGAATAGACAAGTGCCTCAACAATGTCATGCTTCAGTGCATTGCGATATTGATCTAGTATTCTACCGCTATTGCTAAAAACACTTTCAGATGCCACTGTACTTATAGGAATATACAAAACTTAATGAGCCATAACAGATACAGCAGGAAATCTGTATTGATTGCTTTTCCAGAAATTTAAGATATCTAAATCAATCTTTGTGTCTAGGTTTGTCTCATCCAAATAAATTTCAAACTTTGATTTCCTAGGCATAACAACTTCCTCTTGTAATGACTCAAAGTCATGTGTGTGAAACTCATTAAAATTTACAAGTTAAATCAAGAACCATGAGTGAAGATATAAGTACTTCTGGATGTAATAGCTGAAGAAATTGTGAGATGTACTTCTTGATGTACCAACTTCTACCATTCGGGATGCACGTGAATGTTGCCCTACTAATCCATTACCTCCTGAACTATAGTTTGCAAATAAAGAGAACAACTTGTCTCTAACCTTTGTTAGTTCATAGAGGTAATCACCTTCATATAGTCTCCTATAGCACTAGTTAACAAAAGTAAATTTATATCGTGGATTTAAAATGATAACTATAGCCAATATAACACAAAATCCAGACCATTATTTCTTAAATTTGACAATCATTCATGCAACCATTCTTTTTATGTAATAATGTCCACTTAACAGTTCATGTTTCAACGATACATAAGCTTGTTGAAATGCAAGGAAAGTATAAATTTGTTGTTGGGTACTTCGAGCTAGATATAACACATGTTATCTCGTAGAAAGGAGTCAATAAAGTGCAAATAGATTCAATTTTCTCTCACTCAACATAACTTGGGCAATTCTTATAATTTGAATCACCCAATTCTAAATGCTGAAAACTCGTCGATAGTAGATATCATTATCTAGCATGTTGAAAGTGAAGTTCCATCTTGTCGGAACATCTTGGTGCAATCCTCTCTTTCCATCTATACAATTCTGTTTGATACAATCAAGAAACTTTTTTTTTTATTGCTTGAGAGCCTTTTACGTGCTTAATACTCTCGGATTTTTATTATTGAACCATCGATCTTCTTCAAACCCTCTTAAACTATGAGATTAACAATATGGGCTGTACAACAAATATGAAAGATCTCACCATCACAAAGCAAAGTACCACGTAAACATAAATGATTTCTTAGATATTCAACGAAGACATTATTTGCTGATGCATTATCCAAAGTAATGCTAAAAAGTTTAGAATCAGTTTTCACTTAATAATAAGAGACTGTAGCTTTTCAAACAATGTAATATCATTATGAGGGGGGCGGCATGAAACCAAAGCTAATTATCTTTTTTTTTTGCAAATGCCAATCATTATCTATAAAATGTATTGTTAAACAAATAAACTCATATATATTAATAGAAGTCCAAAGGTTCGATGTAAGCACACTCTGCTTGTAGATTTAGCTAATTGTGAATGTATATGACACCTCTCTTTATTAAATAATTTCTTACAATCACTTCGTGCAATATTCCTAGAAAACAACTGCAAGTCCCAATGAAGATACGCCAAAAGAGCTTGAACTCCTACCCACTCAATACACTGGAAGGGCAAGTCATGCATATTGATACATGCAGTAAACAAGTCACACAATTCTAACAGATCAAACTTACCATCAGTCACAGAAATGGATGATTCAGAGTTTGTTTGTAAAATGAATTGTCCAATATCACACATTTCTTTTCTTACAATTTTTTAAGTGGCGTCTTAGATTATCAGTGCCATTTTTGCTATCATATAATTATGTCACTCCACATTTCTTGCATTTACATATTTGCTTACCATCTTTTGGATTAGACAACATCTCAAAGTAATCCCAAACAACCGAAGTCATTTTTCTCCGCTTCTTAGCAACTTCTCCTCCCTCGTTATATTCATTGTTACATGGCTCTACTACATTTTCAGATTGTCCAACTTGTTCATTTTCATCAAAACAAAAATTCTTAGAAATGACATTAAAGTCCCCCATCTATAAAAAATATTAGAAAACATCACAATGAAAAAATTTAAATATTTCTTGCATGTCAAATTGGAACAAAAAGACAAACTAAAGATTGAAATTACTCATATGAAGTGAACTAAAACAGATTTTTCAGCTAACAACGGAGCATCTTAAAGAGCTAAATGCAAATATTTGACATATTGATTCATCATTTCAATGCCATGTTTCCAACCAAACATGTATAACATTATAAGTATAACGGTATAAAGGGAAAAATGTAGAAAGGAAATAAGTCAATAATCAAATAACTATTAATAGAAAATAATCAACTAATAAGAAGTTGTAAACCTGTAATGCAAAAAATAACCAAATAACTATCAAGAACTACAATAACCAAGTAATCGACTAACCAGTCAATGAGTCGATAACAAACAAACCAGTCAATAACCAAATAAAAAATGGGAAAAAATGATGCTCTAACTACTTCAATGCTTATGCAAAATGACCTAAGCAGTGACGACAATAACAAAATTTTAGAACCCTAGCCGACAACAACCTAATTGCTTCAGTGCTTATCATAGTTGTCAATGACGCAAAATAGCGCGCGGCGCGGCGCACCTATGATGCCATGTTCATGGCGAGGCGCATGTGCTTAAAATAGCGCGCGCTATTTGCGCCACATGCGAGTCATTGCACATGGTGCACGGCGCAAAATAGCGCGCCGAATTATTTTTAAATTTCATTATACTTATGAATAATTTTTACAAGAATTTACAACTTAACAGGTATGATTCTTATTGGTTGCTACTTGAAGTGTTTCACTAGCAACCATGGTTTAGAGGCGTCCACCTCTTAAAATTAAATAAAATGCTCGGTACCGCTAGGTACATGCTCGATACCGCTAGGTACATGCTCGGTACCGCTACGTACATGCTCAGTACCGCTCGAGACAATTACTTTGGCAGCGCCCCCTTGGACCCCTGGCAGCCCGGCATATTGTTGTATTCATCATATTTAGTAATATTTGTTAGTGTTAGTATGTTTTTTCATGAGTGCATGTTTTGTATAAGTTTGCTTCATAAGTGCATGCTTTGATTGAGAGACATTGGACTCTATGGAAGAGGAGGAAGGGGTGAGAAATTTAAATGTGAATTTTTGTCTCTTGGATAGCTTGTCTTTCATTTTTAATGATATTTCATATTCATGCTTATTATTTTATAATTCTTATATAGTTTGTTCCATATTCAAAATGGCGGGCGCCGCGCCGTGCGCTATGCGCCATGGCTCCAAAGGGACCTTTGCGTCATGGTGCGTCATTCGCCATTAACAGGTATGGTGCTTATGCAAATGGTGTCTTAAATAACTATGTAATTGTAAAAAATAAAAATCTCAACACCCTAGCCGAGAATAAGTGAATAACAAGTTAACAACACAAAATCTCAACATCTTCATCTTCTAAAATATAAAAAAATGGTAATAGAAATGAGATACAAACTGTATAATTTTTCTTGAGAGTTGAGGCTGCGACGACTGATAGGGGAGTAGAACTGAGAACGTATGGTTTATCTGTTTATGATCACATGCAATAAAAGGACTCAAGGAAGCTAGGTGGAATTAGAAGAGGAATGAAGCCATGAAGGTTGAAGGGATACAATAGAATCAAAATGTAAGCGAGGACGCCGAGGAGAGCTCCGACACCGGAGAGAAAGTGATAAACCCTAGACTGAATGAACGAACTAACGAAGATAGAACGAGCGTAAAATGCCCTAACCCGCTGCCCGCTCACTATTTAGTATTTTCCCTAAGTGTAATAAAAAAGCTCGAGTTGATTTGGTTACTATCGGGTTAACCTGAAGCCGACCTGAAACTCTTAACGGGTTAAAAAATTAGACCCTAACCCGACCCGTTCTTTAAACATGTCGGGTTCGGGTTTCAGGTTGGATCAAATATTTCCCTAGTAGAAATTATAGAAACGCTGAAATTTGAATTCAAATTTCAGCAAGGTTCGAGCAGGATTTTTAGGTAAATCCCTAGGCAAAGCATTAGGGAGCTTGATAATTGATAAAAACATAGAAAAAATAACAAGATACAATGGATCTTCAATTTGAGAGGAAGATCCGGCTCTCCCAATCCCTGGCTGATAGATAGGGCCCAAACACCTAGGAGAAAACTCAGAAATTAGTAAACATATCATATAATCCCAACCCTAATTCCTTCCCCCCTATTTAGAGGATACAAATAAAAACATAATTACTAAATAACCCTTCCCTGAATAATTTTCCTCATAAACCTCCCCCTTCTATTTGAATTTGCAATTAATGCATGTGCCCACAAGGGGGCTGGCTGCTCCCTTGTTCTGCCTGGAATAAACCAGGAGCCATCCTTGGTGTTTGGCCAGCTGGATTGGTCCATCTTGGACCGGTTTATCAAAATCCTCTCCCAAAGTACCACCTTGTCCTTAAGGTGGAAAGACATAAAATTCTTGTTTTTTTCTTATATGGCTCCCAAGTAGCTTTGTACTTTGGTAGGTTCTTCTACATAATCAACACTTCCTTACTTCCTCCCTCCCCTTATTGTACTCCTGCCAACTCCAGCGGTTAGATAATCACCTCCAAGTCCTCTATCACTGTCATTGGTAACTCTGCAATTGAGGTGTGATTCCCTATAGCTCTCCTCAACTCTAACACGTGGAATACAAGATGTATGGTTGTAGTCAGAGGTAGCTTCAATTGATATACCTCTGCGGAGAGGATCCTCTCCGCTATCTCAAAAGTGCTATAAGGTATCGTGAAGCCAGCTTATCATTCTTCATACTAGCCACGATCCTCTGCCTGTGTTGATGAAGCTTCAAATACATCCTATCCCCTACCTCAAACTAAATGTCCCTCCTATGCTCATAAGCCTGCCTTTTCATAATTTATTGGGTTCCTAAGTCCTAACAAATGTCTTTTTAGTTCCTCTAGTATGCTATCCCGCTTTTCCAAGTACCGCTTCACTGAAAAGACTGATGTGCTACTTTGCCCAAAGGGTACCAAGTGAGGCGGATCCCTGCCATACAACACTTTGAAAGGAGCATCTTGGATGCCAAATGGTATGAAGTGTTGTACTAGTACTCTACCCACGCTAGCCACTTGGCCCACAATCGAGGTGTCTTTCATGCAAAGCATTGCAGATATATATCCAAGCTCCTATTGACCACCTCTGTTTGCCCATCAGTTTGAGGGTGGTAAGCGTGCTCCTCTTCAGCACAATCACTTGCAACTTGAACTACTACAGCATTGCCTTAATCTTGGCCTTATCAGCAGCCAACCCTTCCTGTGATACCACGTGCCCTAAGTGCTCCACACTCACCTTTGCAGAACAACACTTCTTCAAATTGACCCTCAACTGATGCTCCTATAACTCCTCTAAGACTGCCCGTAGATGCTCCAAATGCTCCTCAATGAACTTGCTAAACACCAAGGTGTCATTAAAGAAAATCAGAACAAACTTCCTAAGGTAAGGTCGAAACACCATGTTCATGAGGGACTTGAAGGTAGCAGGGGTGTTGGTGAGACTAAATGACATCACCAAGAACTCATAGTGTCCCTCGTGTGTCATGAAGGCTATTTTCAGAACATCTTCCTCATTCGGATATGATGGTATCTGAACTTTAGGTTTCCCTTCGTGAATACTGTCGCTTCACGAAGCTTATCTAGCACTGGAATAGGAAACTTGTCTAGCATTGTCTCCTTATTCAGGGCCCGGTAGTCCACAGAAAATCGTCAACTTCCATCTTCTTTTTAACTAGTAGAATTGGGCTAGAATAAGGGCTCACGCTCGGTCTGATCATCCCAGCCTTCAACATTCTCCCGGATTAGCTTTTCAATATCATCCTTCTTGATTTAGGGGCAGCGGTAAGGCCTAACACTGATCAATGATACTCTCTCCCTTAGCGTGATGGCATGCTCCTATCCCATCTATGGTGGTAATTCATGAGGTGTCTGAAAAACCTCACGAAACTGCTGTATAACCGGCTGTACTGAAAGAGGGATGTTCCCTCCTTCCTCCCCTTTGATCCCCTCCAATCTTTGTAAATTCACCAGAAATCCTCTTCCCTCCTATATGGCTCTTACCATGATTTTTAGTGGCACCATGACTTTGGAGAGTCCAATATCTCCCTTAATTCTATCTTCATCCTCCCTTCCACCATCAACTCCTTTATTAGCATCCCCCAATTCACCTTAGTATCTCCCAAGGTATGCAGTCATCTCATCCCCAGGATGACATTAGTACTTCTCAGCTCCAATGGAAGAAAATCCTCCATCATCTGTATCCCATGTATGGTCAAGACCACCCTTTACATGTCTCCATATTCACTATCCCCATCATCACCCTATATCATCCTGTGTTTACCAGTTTCAACCCCAATTGATCTACAATTTGGTTGGAGATGCAATTGTGGATGTGCCCCACTATCTATTAGTATCACTATCTCCTTTTATGCTATTTCTTCTCTCATCTTCATAGTTTAATTCGGAGTGATCCCCACCACTGACTTCAGCGAGACCTCAACCATGTCTAAATGCTGCTTTTTCTCCTTTGCTGATGTCTCACTCCCACTTCCCTCTTCAGCTTCCCCGTCATCACAGGTGGGGACAACCTGAAGAGTTTGGTTCTTACATCTATACCATGACGTGTACTTTTCATCACATCTGAAACATTATCCCTTTGCCCGCTTGTCCTGTATCTCTGCCTCTATGAGTTGCTTGAAGTTTCCCTCTCGGGAAAACTCCACAGCTCTTCTCCCTAGGAGCTTCTCTTTGGAAGGATACTGTTTGGGTTCTGGGAGATATAGTTGTAGGGGTACTCTGATAGGCCCCTCCCATGGTTTTGCTTCTGATGGTCTTTCCCCTCTTATAATTTTTCGCCACCTTTGAGCTAGCTCCATCGTCTCTCTCAGCCCCCTAGGACTCAGTACCATGAGTTCAGCCCGTATGTCCTTCCTATGCCTCTTCATGAAATTCCCCTCCAATCCTTCCTCAGAGATCTCTCTCAGTCTCCCTTACAACAACTCAAACTTCTTCCGGTACTTCATAACTGCCCCTTCCTAAGTTAGAGCAAAGAACTGCTTGTGGTCTCCTTCTCGGATGGCTTGGAAACTTTCCAACACGCACTCCTTAAATTCTCCCCTTAAGTAAATCAGATACCTTGCCTCTCTCCATTGGAACCAGGCTAGGGCTTTCCTTTCCAAACATATACCCGCCGCCATGAGTTTCTCCCCTTCAGTCAGCCGATTGATGGCAAAATAACATTCTTCCGGGTATACCCAACCCTGAGTATCCTCCTTTTCAAAAACTGGCATCTTAAGCTTCATTGCCCTCACATCCATACCCCAATGGTTTTTTCCCCATTGGTTCCCTCGGTGTAGTGGTGGTGTGATTCCCTTCTTTCCTCCCTTGATTTATTTTGACCCCAATGCTCCCCCCAACCATAACCCGTTTTCATTCCACCTAAAGGGGTCGGCTTCTTTCCTCCTGTTGTCTTCCCTTCAGAATAATCCGATCCCTCCACCAACGGGGTTTGACGTGGCGGTCCTTGATGGAAAACACTCCAATTCACCTCTGTCCTCTGGATCTCCTTTCCTCGTGGTTCCACCCTAAGAATCATTGGTGATGCTTTTGATTGCATCTCAAGTTTCATCATCTCCCAAAGCGGTTCTCGATGGCCGAGAGTCTTTTCTCCACCCCATAATATTTTTCCTCTACTTAAGCCTTGACTTGTTCCATCTCGCCCTCTAACGCATCTATCTTCTTTGCTGCCATTAATTGGTTCTAGGGTTCCGATCGCAAAAACAACGAAGAAAAACTTATTTTTCTGCCCAAGAAATTGCTCTGATACCAATTTGATTGGAAGCAAATGCAGAAATTGTTGAAACCTTGGCTGAAATTTGAAATATCAACAAGTTCAAGCAGGATTTTGAGATAAATCCCTAGGTAAATCACTAGGGAGCTTGATAATTGATAAAAACATTGAAAAAAATAAATAAAATACAATAGATCTTCAATTTGAGAGGAAAATCCAGTTCTCTCAATCCCTAACTGGTGGCTAGAGCCCAAACACCTAAAGAGGAAACTCATAAATCAACAAAGATATCACATAATCCTAACCCTAATCCCTTCCCACCTATTTAGAGAATACAAATGAAGCATAAGTACTAAACAACCATTCCTTGAATAATTTCCCTCCTAAACTCCCCAGTCTATTTGAATTTGCCATCAATGAATGGGCCCCATAAGGGAATAAACCAGGAGTCGGATCTGATGTTGGGTCGGCTGGACCGGTTGGACCGGTCTATCATAGTTCTCATCAATTGTTACCGTAGTAAAATGTAGGATCGGTACTAAATGGAGATTGAACTAAATGTATTTGTTGGATTTTATTCTAGAATTTAAAATAAAAATTTTGTTTATTTAATTAAAAAGATAAAATATATATATTTTTAATCAAAATTCATTCTTGATATATGAAAATGGTCCATGCTGAAGAGTATTTCTTATAAACGCTAAAATATGATACATAAATTTCATTTATGAAAAAAAAAAACAAAGTCAGGTTATCCTGATAAAAAATTTGTTCAGGGTGAGATGAGTGAAATCAATAGGTACTTAATATCTCTCATCTCAAAGCAGATGTAATGGTTTTGAGATCCATTTGGATAATTTTTTGTTTTGTATTCTTAATTTGTCAAATTAAGACTTGTATAGAAAATTTCTCATAAACAAGGGAGTATAAATCCCAATATATGGGTAGTATATTTTTTTGAAGCTTTATACATAGATATGATAATATAAAAAGTTTTTTTTTTAAATTATTTTGGGATTTACTTAACCAAGATTGTTATCTGCTTTTGATTTCTTGTAAATTGTCAATACGTTTTGTTACAGCTAAGTACATTTCTTTCTATGAGCTTTAATTTAAAGTTGCATCTATTTTAGTTACGCTATGATGCCACCTGGTGGGGTTAGCTCATCACTACATTATCAACATCAATCTGTTCCTGTTGGTTATTCTACTGGTATGATTGTACTTCTCTACTTTTTTTTTTAAATGATTTATCTTAGAATATAGTTAGATACTATCATACTTTCGGCTTGTAAATTCTCAGGTTCTTTTTATCGATCTGGAAGCAACACGGACGCTTATCAGGTATGTGATCGTCATGGATAAAATTACACAACATTTTGGCAATGTTTGGTTTGAAGAAATTGGAGAAATGCAAATGCATTTTACGTCTCAATTTCATATTTGATTCTGTTTTAATTTTATTAATAGATAATTGGGTTTATGTAGGAACTATGAAAATATTTTTTATCTGCATTTCTGTACCTAACTTCAGTGAAAAACTTGGGAGGCAAATCCTATCAAGTTGAGAAATTAATTTCTCATCAAGCAGTCAAAAACTTAAATTAGATTATTAGTAAATGTTCAATCTAGTTCCAAATTTTCATAATGAGTTCAATTATTAGAAAATATCTCAATTTAGTCCCAATGCCAAAACTAGTTGTTAAAGTTAACCCTAATAATTAACTATGAGGACATTTTGCGTATTAGAGTATATGCGAGATTATATTGTTATTTTTATATATTTTTCATTTATTATATTAAGATAAATAAAAAAAAAATGATGGAAATTAATCACGTTTATTAATTATCCACTCTTGTTATTTAATAGGCCAACTTTCATTATAATTTTTGTATTTATCTACTATCATAAATAATAAAATATATAGAAGATAATATAATTTCACATACACTTTAATACTCAAAATACCCTCATAGTTAACTGTTGAAGTTAATTTTAACTATTACCTTTAACATTGTAATCGAATTGAGACATTTTCTAACTGTTGAGTACTAAATTGGGTCATCTTGAAAGACTAAGATTAAATTAGATATTTACTAATAGTCGGAGGATTAGTTTGAGCTTTACTCTTTCACTAATTTTGTTCTCAGCCAAACAAAAGCTAGTTTCAATACAATTTCTTAATCATTTTTATTATTATCTCCTTTTCAATTCCTTCAAATCAAACGTAGCCTTAATTGGCCCTCTAGTTTGTTTCTTCACTATTTCTAGCCATTCCTTTCATTTTTAATTTATTATGTTGATAATTCTGAATCCAACTTTAATAAAAAAGCCTAGAAGAAAAATCTATCAAACTATCATTGCTATTCACATTGTTCTCTCCACAAGAAACACTGTTTTAAATTCTCATCATATATTCAAAAAAGATGAATTGCTTTTTTACTCAATTTCTCCTTAAACCAAATAAGTGGGTAAAATCTAGTTGTAATTCAATTTATCTAGGGGTCTAGTTAAGTTAAGTCAACTCAAGCTTGAGTCAATAAATGACTCATAAGATGAGCTTAAGAAGCTAATGAATCAAAATTGAGCTAATCCTGAATTAACTTGTGAGCTCATGAGCCGGCTCATTTTAAAAATATTCATATAAAATGGAGTAATATTATTATAGAATTCAATAGTCTTAGTATATGATTGTTGAAAATATTAAAAAATTATCTATTTCTTATTTCAAGTGATTTATTATTATTTTTATCATGTCATTATAATAAATTGTTGAATAAGCATGATATTCTCCCAACTCTCGAGGTTAAACTCGATTAAAGTCAAGCTCAAGTCAGAGATGGCTCTAGCTCGACTTGATTTATTGACCTCCCCTACTTTTATCGTTCTTATTTGCATTTTATTTTCAATTCCTTCAAACCAAACAGTGCCTTAGTTGGCCCTCATGCTAGTTTCTTGTTTACTTATCTTCACTATTTTCATTTCCCCGTCCTCTTGGGTTTCTCTAGATTAGACAAGGAGTTCCCCCGTACTCAAGCAGCAGCCTTTATCATAGATGTAAGTGCCAAACTTTATATACATGGTATATGTTTTTCTTTCTTTCCAATTTTCAATATCTGATCAGCCAAATTTATTTATTTTTCAGATCAAATGTGAGGGTGGAAATGATTTTCTGATTAGGCGTATTGTTTGAGCTCTGATGAGATGAGGTTTAGGACTTCGAAAACAGAATTGTAATTTGAAGTTATAGTATATATCACTGTACCTCTCTATGAAATGTTTTGATGGTGAGCTTATGGATTTCATTGCTGTTCCTGGAACTCTTAAGACCATTATTATGTTGAAAGTTTTTTATTTATCTGATTTTAGATTCTTGGAAGCTGCTGTTGGGAAAGCTATATGAAGATTATTGCTTCAATTTGTTTATCTTCTTATAATTAACAAAGCTTGCAAAAATCTCTTGTTTTGATTTAACTATAAGTTGTATGTTTGGTTAATTTATGCAAGTTCTGATACATTCCATTCTATTTTTTCTCCCTTGGAAATTTGTCTTTGGCCATATGATGGTTATGAGAGCATGTTAGTGTGTATTAGGCACACCATTAAATATACACTAATGTATATATATATTTCTTTTAAATTAAAATGTGTACATTAAATTAACAATGCACTTATTATATTATGGACTTTAGTGAAAATGAGAAATAATAGGAGTAAAATCAAGACTTATTATATTATAGAATTTTCAATTTAAATATATTAATAATAATTCTCATAATTAGAGTCTTGTTATAAAAATATTAATCTAATGTAGTGCGAATTATGATCCAATATTGAAATTATAAAATTTTGAAATTAAATTAACTTTTGGGAATTATGCTATTTTTTATTATCGCAAATAAGAATTTTTTTCCTCAAACTTGAAATTTCAATGAATAACTTTATGTAAGTTGTAAAGACAATTAACTTTGAACATTTAGATGTTTTTTCTAAAAATTATAAACCAAAAATTTTGGGAATTATGTTATTTTTATAGAATACGAAATAATTCAGACTCGAAAAAAAATAATATTGTAGTACAATTGAAGTCATAAAATAATATTCTCTACAATATATGGTAATTTGGTTAAATTTTAAAAAATTGTATTTCTCTTTATTAGGATTTCTTTTGCCTATTATGATATTTTGTGAAAATTTTGAATGAATTTATTTATGTTTTAATTGTTACTATGTAATTAATTTTTTGTGTTTTATAGGTTGAAATAAGAAGTTATGAGGATATTTGGTTTGAAAGAAGCAAGTTATTCTGGTTCTTGTAATGCATGCTCTGATGCCTATAAGTCATATTTTAGTGTCTGTAAGGTATATTCTGATAGCTATAAGCTATATTCTAGTGCATATGAGCATATTTTGGTGCTATAAACATATTTTTTTTTTGGTATTGCCATTAGGAGTTATAAGAAGGAATTCTATTACTTTGCTAAAAAAATATGAAGTGTTTGTTTATTTATTTCTCCATATTGCAAGTTAAAGTATGTTTTTATCAAGGAAATGATTATTATGAAATATATTTTAAAATTTAGTTGCATATTCTATAGATGAAATGAAAATTTAGATTGGTTTAAATGTAGTTTGCTAAACTATATAACTCACAAATATTTTTTCCCTATTTTTTTCTTGCATTTATTAAGTAGCTCACAAATATTTTGCTTCATGTTTTCAGGGTCTGAGAAAGGGAAGGAGCCTATTGATTAGCAATTTAGGATCTGATCGATTATGTATATGTTTTCTTCTTTTGATTTTTTTGTACAATCATGACAAACTTTTTTTATGTTTTGCTTTATTTTAAGTTATGTAGTCATGTATTGTACTGTATGCTTTGAACTGACATTTAGATGACGCTAAAATGCAAAGAAGTTTGTGTATGAGGTATTCTTATGTACTAGATGTGTTAGCAGCTCTGTATTTTATTATTATTATTATTATTATTTTTTTAAAGTTTAAATTTGAAGAAGAAATTTAAAACAATTCTAAAACTTGATCTTGAGATTCGCTTATTACAGCTCAACACCATATGACTTATTTAATTCGTGGGTCTTATGAGGTTGGATTGTGACATAAGATATGGTTGAACTCCTTACTCCCATGCTTAATCACCACATTGAATGATCTAGCTCACAAGTTTAGCAAAGTATTTTCCTCCGTCAAAAATTGCAAAGCTTACGAATGACATTACTTTCTTCACCCAATTCAATGGAGAGTCAGTCTATGAAGTTTGGGAACAATTTAAAGAGTTGCTTATGCAATGTACCCTCTCTTCCTTGTCTGATTGGTTGATTATCCATACTTTATATGATGGTTTGTTAGGATTCCTAAGGTCAATAAATGCGTCCATTGGAGGGTCATTGATCTTTAAACCCTTTGATGAAGTAAACACTTTAATCTAGGGGATGAATACTAATAACATTCAATAGCCGTCAATTAAGATGAGTCCTAGGAAAGTAGCAAGTGCTTATGAGTTTGATGCATTGTCTATCTTGACAGCCCAAGTAGCAACTATTTTTAGGAAGTTGGATAACCTTAGCATTTGTTCATCCCCAAGATCACCTATGCCTATAAAATAGACTCTTTTTTGGTTCATCTAGTGATCCTAATGCCTCAAGGGTAGAAACCTTAAATGCCATTAATAGATAAAACAACCCCTACCCGAACACTTGCTATTTTGATTGGAGGAACCACCAATATTTTATATGGAACAATAATGATACATGGGTAATCAATGAAATTATAATCAAATCCACCCTCAAGGAGCTTGGAACCGCTCTTAACATCAATTTGAAATGCTATTAAAGTGAATCTTAAGGAAAGGGGCAAGGAGCAATGCAAATCCATCCGATTGAGGACTGGGAAGGAGCCATGAGATGGAAATAAGGATAAGGATTAAGCCTAAGAGGAGTCATTTATATAATAGCTTGTAGAGATACCCCAACCTAAGGAGAGACTTGTGACTAATAAAGATATCGAAAAACCCATTAAAATAGTTATATAGAGGCCACCCCCATAATTTCCCCAAAGGTTAATTTGGATAAGTAGTTTTCAAGGTTTTTGGAAGTTTGTAAGAAGTTAACACTTAATATCCCATTTGGTAAATCCTTATAGTAGATGGTCTACATACTCTAAGTTCATGAAGTGTATCCTAAATAAGAAGAGAAGGCTAGGAGAGTTAGTTGAAGAATAAGAAGGCAAGTTAATTAGGGTGGGTTCTTAGTAAGCATAAGAGATCTTTTGGTTGGATAATTGCAAGTATTAAGGGACTATTTCATTATTATGCATGCACAATGTTTTGATGGAAGAACATTTCCTTCTAAAAGTTGATCCCCAAATAAGTTTGAACACTGCCATGAAAAAGGTATTGAAGAAGGAGATACTTAAATGGCTAGATGTATGAGTTATTTGCCCTATCTCTAAAGTGCTTGGATGAGTCCTATACATTATATCTGTTAGAAAGGAGGCTTAATTATAGTGTCCAGTAAGCATAATGAATTGATTCCTACTAGGACAATGCTAGGTAGAGAATCTATATTGACTATACAAATATGAATAAGGCAATTAAGAAAGAACATTTTCCCCTTAGCTTTATTGATTAGATGTTAGATAGATTGAAATAGCACTCCGTTTATTATTCCCTAAATAGGTAATCAGGTTACCATAATATTTCCATAGAACTTGCAGATTAGGATAAGACTACCTTTATTAGTCCTCATGAGATATTTGCTTTTAGGAGGATGCCTTTTAGGCTTTATAAAGCCCCTGCTACTTTTCAACGATGCATGATGTCTATTTCTTTCAATTTGATTAAGTAGGGCAATGAGGTTTTATGGGTAATTTTTCTATATTTGACATCATATTTGATTCTTGCATGGATAATTTGACCATCATTTTAAAAAGATGTGTAGAAATAAATTTGGTGTTAAACTGAGAGAAATGTCAATTCATGGTAGCAGAGGGCATAATATTAGGACATAAGATTTTCAAGAAAGGTTTAAAGGTTGATAGGGATATGGTGCAAGTCATTGAAAATTTACCACTACCCACTTATATGAAAGAAATTAGAAGTTTCTTAGGACATGCCATGTTCTATAAGAGATTAATTAGAGATTTTTTCAAAATAACCAAATCCTTTTCATTTTCTTGAAAAGGATGTCTCATTTAAATTTAATGATGCATGTCTTAATTTTTTTAACAGTTTGAATCATCATTTGATCATAGCTCCTATCATTGTTGCACCTAATTGGACATTATATTTTGAGTTAATGTGTGATGCAAGTGATTATGCTGTTAGAGTTGTGTTAGGTCAAAGAAAAGACAAGAAATTTCATGCATATTTTATGCTAGAAAAACTTTGAATGCAACCCAATATAATTACACTACCACTAAAAAAAAAAACTACTAGCTATTATCTTTGTCTTTCACAAATTCAGATCATATTTTATAGGCACTAAGTTTCTTGTATACACTAATTATTCTACTATCAAATATCTTATAAAAAGAAAAGATGCCGAGCCTAGATTGGTGGTTCTTTTGTTACAATAGTTTGATGTAAAAATCCTTGATATGAAGGGAATTGAGAACTACGTGGCTGATCATTTATCTAGGCTAGAGCTGAAAGAATATGCATTTCATGAGTTTGACATAAATAAATTCTTCCAAGATGAATATTTGTTTGTATTGCATTATGTTGATTTACCTTGGTATGTTGATATAGTGAACTATATTGTGAGCGGAGTCATCCTATTTGATTTGTCACACACATGAATGTGGATTTTTTTGCATAATTCAAATTTTTTCTTTTGGGATGAGCCATATCCTTTTAAAAAGTGTAATGATCAAATCATTAGGAGGTGTGTCTCCAAGAGGAAGTTGAACCCATTATTAAGGAGTGTCATGACTTAGATTGTGGAGGGCATTTCAAAGGATTTAGAATTGCTTCTAAGTTCATTCAATCTGGATTTTATTAGCCTATTTTATTTAATGATATCAATGCTTATGTTAAGAAATATGATTGGCGTTAGAGGGTATATAACATCACTAAGAGAAATGTAATGCTTCTAAATTATGAATTGGTAGTAGAGATTTTTGATGTTTTGGGATTAGATTTTATGGTATTATTTATGCAAGCTCAAGGACGTAAGTATATATTTATAGCTATGAATTATATTTTTAAATAGATTGAGGGATTTGTAACCCCTAGACCTGATGCTTAGGTAGTGATAAAATTTCTAAAGAAAAATATTTTTTTATTTGAAAAGGCTAGAGTTCTAATTAGTGATGGGGGAGTCGCTTCTATAATAAAAGAGTATATGTTTTGATCTTAAAATTTGGTATTTAGCATAGAGTTTCTACTACAATGATAAAATTGGCAATGGGGATATTAAGAGAGTTTTAGAAAGTTTAATTAGGAAAGATTAGACATTGAAATTGGATGTAAAACACCAATTGGAAAGTATCCATATCATTTTTTTTTGGAAATGCCTACCATCTACCTTTGGAGTTATAGTATATATCATTTTAGGTGATCAAATAATTGAACTACAATCTTAAGGATATTGAGGAGAAGAGGTTAAAACAACTGAATGAGTTAGAAGAGTTTGAAGTAAAGCTTTTGAAAATGCTATGTTGTAGAAGGAACAAATGAATAAGTGGTATGATTGTAGGATTCTTAAAAAAATTGCAGCTGGACTAGAAGTGCTTCTTTTTAATTCTAAATTAAAATTATTTTTAAGAAAACCCCCTTCTTAGGAATACCCTAATGAATCTTCACCAGCCTTTACTAAGCACTTTAGTCTTGAACGCACATGTTATTCAACATGTACTTAAAAACCTATTATACCTAAAGCTAGTGATATGATTAATATCACCCCACGTTTATCCTTTGTCATGTATTTTTATATGAATGAAACTAAGTTTAATGTGTATGACATCCCTTTCTGTTACATAGAAAACATGACCAACATTAGGAACCATAGGGCATGCCGGGAAAAATCGTGCACTAGGCCCTGTCATAGCTTTCCTCTTAGATGCAAAATACATAGTGTAATGTATCCCAATAGAGAACTTCCTAATGTAATTCATGGATAGATCCTTCCATCTCTTTTATCTCAAGAGATGTTGAGGGCCACAAGCTATAAAAGAGAATGATTTTGAATAGGAAGGGGTTATCCCAATAGATCACTTCTTAATGTACTTTATGGATAAAAGAGAATGATTTTGATTTATACATTAACAAGCTCTTATTATATTATAAACTTCAATGAAAATGAAAAATAATAGGAGTAAAATCAATACTCATTTTATATTATTGAATTTTTAATTTAAATACATTAATTATAATTCTCATAACTAGAGTCATGTTATCACAAAATATATCTAATGGAGTACAAATTATGATGCGATATTCAAATTATAAAAATTTGAAATTAAATGTGGGATTATTCAAACTCTACTTTCATCAAATTTTATTCAAAATGAATATTTCGATAAGATGAACTTGACGATGCCAAGCATGGCTTGATTTGAGTTCGATCATATTTAAATCAAATATTTAAAGCATAGTTGGAAAAATTTTAACATTATTTTATAGATCAAATGATCTTTGAATATTGCATGTTTATAGTCAAACAAGCATATAAAGGAGAGGAATCCAATGAACTTATGCT
Organism: Dendrobium catenatum; assembly: GCF_001605985.2. Lineage (NCBI taxonomy): Eukaryota > Viridiplantae > Streptophyta > Magnoliopsida > Asparagales > Orchidaceae > Dendrobium > Dendrobium catenatum. The sequence goes on from NW_021319335.1 coordinate 148,230, forward strand.
AGCTCAAATTTCATACCATTACATCACTTATGCATTGACTAAGCAACAAAGTATTTCAAGATTTTTGCTAAAATTTATAAGATGATATGCCAAAAAACTATCAATAGTCATATATTCTTTAGTGAAAGGGATAAAAAGGGGAGGGATCTTAAAGTGGATCTTGATCTGAACCTAGTGGAAAGAGCTCTACCCTATGGTCATCATTAATGGCATTTAGTGCTTGACCCTAATCTCCTTATTATCATAACTCGACCCCAATTGGCCACCTAACAATACTTGAACCTCATAACCTTACTAATTGTTAATTTTGTGTGGAATCTCATTATGTCGATCAAATCATGTTGTATTATTATCTCAAACCTAAATATCATTGGTCGAGCTCTCCATGGTGTTGTAGGTGGGAAACACTGAAAACAAATGGCATGAGTATCGTAGTGATGTATGTTGTAGAGTTGCAGTGTTTTAGGCTGTAGTTCCATTGCACTACAATGTGGATTCAAAGGCAAGAGTGAAGCATCGTGACACTCTAGACCTCAATGCCGTGATAATGCTAGTAAGGTTGAACATTTTTTCTTTTCTATTTTTTTGTTTCACTTGAAGGGTTACATCCTTTGGTTTATTGAAAATAATATCTTTATCTATTCTATGTGTAGAATGAAGAGAAAAGTGAAGAGATATAATTAGTGATCATGAGAAGATATATTTTTGCAATTTCTCCTAATTTTCATGGTGTGGCTCTGTGGGGTTTTCTCAGCTTCGATTTTTTCTTAGTTAAATCCTAGTGTTTATTTCCATTATTTTATTTTCTTACTTTGTTTAGCTACGTGGTTTACTTCCCAACACTAATGTTACCTGATTACCATTGTTCAACAACCATCAATCAAATACAATCACTTTATTTTGTTGCATATCATCACCAACAATGTTAATATATTTTATTATTAAGAAGGTTAATGAAGGTTGCCAACAACAACTCAAATAGACGCCATAACCAACATGATCATTGAATGTCATTAACACAAACTCCAATAATACTATTCCCAAAAATGCTGATGCATGTTATTGACATTTATGTCTTTGGACATATCACCAATGAGTTCAATACATGTTGTTTTTAAGAACCTTGAAGCCTAATGCATGTCATTGCCCACATGATCCACATTGTTTATATGAACCAAAAAGTACATACTATTGATGGTAATGTCGATGCACCCCATTTCCAACACAATTGATGCATGTTGTTTATATAACCTTGAAGTCTATTATCTCCAATAAGGGTAATTTGTCCCATTGACACTAACAACAACACATGTCATCACCAATAAAGCCAACACTTGCTATTGATATCATTTTTTTATTTTAATATGAAGCGGGGCTAAGTGAACATGGTGCCAATCTTATTGTTTTCTTATAAAATGATCATATATTTATTTATAAACTTTAAGAAAATTTAAACGCCATACCATATGAGTGAGTAGACTTGGACATTTACTCATTTGTTAATGTATGTTTATTTTATAATTAGCCTTAATAGATTAAAAAATAATGTTATCAATTTACAATATAATTTAAATTCATATGTATCCAACATACACCTAGCCCCATTATGTATTATGGGTGTAAAGTGTTGAAATTTAGGAGCTTGACCTACTATTTTGATGATTACAAATATTAGTGTGATTGTTTACTTTTTCTTGCTTTATATACATTGCTTATTTTTTTGTGCATCACTAACTATTTCAAGTACAACATACAACAAACTAGACTAAAGAATCAGACTCAATATATTGCAGAATTATAAATTAGTTTGTAATAATAGAGTATAAACTTTTTTTGACTCATTTTATATATTAGGTGTATGTTGGATAGACGATAATTGAGCACACACTCAAAAGGGGGATAAAAATTGAATATTTAAAATTTTTTATATGATCATACTGTATGATCCTAATCATACTGCATGATATATTAAAAAATTTTAAATTTTTAGTAAAATCAAATTAATTAAATTAAATTGTAACTAATTGTACAGTATGATCTTCCATCGTACATGGTGATCAACTATTTTGATAAATCTGACCATTGAATCCTTGTTAATAAAATTTAAATTGAATGTATAGTACAACTGATTTCTTGTTATAGAAACATTAATGAATGTTGACTAATTTTATTTTGTAAACTAAAGAATCAAATCAAGATTAAATCCTAATTAGTGATCTTATGTATAATTTATATTGTACAAGCCAATCAAATAGAATGCTTAATGGGCAAACCTCAGTTCATCCTGTATGATCCCTAATTGATATAATTAATTATATTTTATGATTGTATATCATATAAAATGATTTGTGACATGCATTAAACTAATTGGATGGTGTGATCCAAGTATAGTACTGCACGATCAGAAGTCTAAAATTGAAAATTAGGGTTTTATTTAAATTGCCCACTTTTTTAAATTCATATGAGACTTAAAAGCTTACATTGAGTAGTCATAGATGTCAAGGATAGAGCTTTAAAAAAGAAGAGAGAGTCTCTTTGCTTGTAAGAGGGTGTCCAAACCTCTTGGGAGAGAGAGGAGGTAAGGCTAAGGGAGATTTTTTCTTGAGGGTAATAAAGGGTGTGAGGGAGCCTCATGGTTATTCCTATCAGCATGTACCTTGGGTCCTTTGTATTGTGTTTGGGGAGCTCTTGGAGAAGAGCTATAGGAAAAAGTCTTTAGGCAAAAGACTTACTAGCCAAGGAGGCTATGGTATGGTATCTCTGTTGTTATGAGGAGAAAAAGGAGGGAGCGACATCTATTTTTTTTGCGAGTAGGAGGCAGCGACATATCCTCCATGTGAGGAGATGAAGGAGGGATTAACATCTCCACCGTCTCAGGGGAAGAAGGAGAGAGAGATAACTCTATCATGCTACGAGGCTGAAGGAGGGAGATTCTTCAAGGATAGAAGATTCTACAAAGTTCATTATTCACCTAGAAAGAGATAATGAATTCTCCACCTAGCTGAGTCATAAAGGAGCATGAGATAGTTTAATACCCAAAAAGGATGACATTTGGGGAGTAGATATAGGTCATTTTGACAAAACCACTATAAAATATGTGTTTTGTTTTCTTTATTTTCATGTATTTACTTTCCTGCACTTTGGTTTACTTTGCTTATCTTTGGTAAAGTTATGGTTGAGAATATTTTGGTTAAAATCTTGCTTAAAAGTGAAAAACAAAAATATTTTCTAGAAGTTAAATTGCATTTTCTTTTGGTTTAAATATTTTATTTTCTTAAAGCTTCCAAATATTACTCTCATTTCAATAAAAGTTTTTAAATATCAATTCACCCACCATCTTGGTGCACCATAGAACTTTCAAGTTGTATTAGAGAATGTTTCTTATATTATTTTGTCTAAACACCTTGAGTAGATCCACTTGGCATACATTCAAAATAGAAACACCTCGAAAGGGTATCTATTAATCGACTGCTTTTACTTGATAATATTCTTTTTTATTTCTAAAGGTTTGAATGTTAACTTTTTTGCAATCTATCAAATTTTGTACGTGGCATGTGATTTAAATAAAATATTCTTTGCCTTTTAGAATATTTAGTGGTGCCAAACTAGAAATATAATTTTCTAAATGGAGTATAGAAGATTGTGATCTTGCTCAACTGAATGCTAAATAGCTCAACTATTTTTTATGTTTTAAAATCTGAAGATTACATGCCCTTGTTTGCTTTTGCTAGTAGTAAAGAAAGTTGAGATAGGCTTTACATAACTTATGATGGAATTGGTGAAGTGAAATAATCCTGCATGAATTTACTTTCACATAAATATGAACTATTTTGCATGCAACCTAGCTAATCTATTGTTTGACATGTACACTAGGTTTATAAAAAATATTACATCATTGCATGCTTTTGGTAAATACATCTCGTATGTTGATAAAAATAAATAAAGTTTTACACTTATTGCCTGAATTTGTAGATGCTAAGGATATTACAATTTTTTAATATAAGGATTTAAATTCTTATTCTATTACAACTTGCATGGTTCTTTGATTGCCTACTAGAAAACGTCAATCACATAAAAGCAAACATAGGTGAAAGGGAGAAGAAGAAGATAATTGATTTAAAAGTTGACGATACATAAAGTAGTGATTCTTGTACAGATGGAAATAAAAATATTGCACTGATGACCAACTAGTTCAAGAGATTTTTGAAAAACAAGCAAAATCGCCACAGTGAAAAACATTGAGGAAAAAGTATAAAGTTAAATAAGTTTTCCACTTACATTGTTTTTTATGAATGTAAGAAGCCAAGGCACATCTGATTCAGTTACTTGAGCATAACGAGCCACCCAACAAAAAAAAAGTATTTGAATTTTTTTTTAGTTAATTAGAGAACACCTCAAAGAGTGGATGTTTCAATGCAAGAGTGTTGTGATTGAAGGAGGTAACATCAATATTATAACCATGCTTCAAGATTCAACGAGGACATCAAATTGGCAGCAAGAAAGAGTTTGGAATAAAGAGTTCTTTCTTAATGATTTCAATAATGTAATTTTCCATCATGTATCTAGAAAGGCGAATAAAGTGGCTGATTTATGTGCCAAATTTGCTTTATGTAGTTCTTTTGTTTGAGATATTTTTATTTCTAGTTCCATTCATTCTTCTTTGTTTAACTTGTTAAAGAAGGAATGTGATCGTTGTGGTTCTTTTAGTAGATTGCAATAAGTTTATTAATGCAATGTTGCAATATTAAAAAAAAAAAACAAAATAAAAGGATGAAGAAAAGGAATTACTAATAAGGGCAAGCAAAGAACACAAAAGGGTTTTTGGGCAAATTTTGATTCAGACTTATTGGAGACCAAATATAAAGAGGAGGTAACTAACTTATATCTCTTGGCCAAGAATAAAATTGGTGATTCCAATAGGAATCAAGTATGCAATCTTGCTTATGATGAATTACTCTCTTTAATAGAACAAACTTGTAATAGTTGTAGAAAATTTAAAATAGAAACATTCATATCTTAAAAGAGAACATTCTATATTGCAAGAAAAGCATACCAATTTCATTAATGACTTTAAAAACTTAAAAAATGATTATATTGCATTAGAAGAGAAGCATGATAGTTTAAATAAAGGAATATTTAATTAGAAGAGGCATTTAAGGAGTTAGAAAGAGATGCATTGCATTTACAAGAAGATGAATATGCATTGAAAGTATAGGTGGGCATATATAAAAGTGTTGATAAAAATAATCACATCACTTAAAGAAAATGCATTGGGGCCTACATACTATTAGGCTACACATTAGAACACAACATGTACCACCATCCTTTAGAAGGAGACATCACTCTTCATATAGATTAGTGTATCCATTTTCATGAGTGAAACATTTTTCTTATGGCATATTAAGGCATATTGCATCCATTTGTAGACATACAATCCATCGTATATCACATTTGGTCTAGAGGCCCATGAAATCATATGTACATCATAACATACATTCATTATAATATAAGGCATGAACCAAACTCAATTAGGTTCTTAAAATTAAACTTTGATTGATTTTGTAAGTGTGCTCTCACAAGAGGTATAGTGAGAGCATGTGGTACCTAAACAATAGATGTTCATGAAATATGACTAAAACATGTTTACATGATCATTGGCGGAACCAGCCTTTCATATTAGAGGGGGAAAATTTTTCTTAGTAATAGACTAATATAAAAAAACAAAATTGGAACATAATTCAAAGTGAAATCTTGTATTTCATTATGATTGGAAAATTGTAAAATCATTACAATTTTATTAATCTATTTTGCATTTTTTGATAATATTGGATAACAACTTCATTAGGAATCAAATCAAACACAACTTTTTCAATGTAAGACACAAGACAATCGTTGAGCCAATCATCACCCATCCTGCTACGCAATCGATGTTTGATAATTTTCATGGCTGAAAATGCTCTATCCACTGTAGCAGTAGCAACTGGTAAGGTTAATGCTAAGGTAATAAGTCTATAAACAAGAGGATACACGCCATTCTTCTTGAACTTAACAATCCGCTTTGCAAGATCAGCAATGCTTCTTAGAGAAGAGAACTATTCACTGGTCTGCATATTAATAATGTACGTTGATAATTGACTTTTAAGAGCAACAACCTCAACTGTAGAAAAATCACTCGGATATAACTCTGCTAGACATATCAATTTCCTCTCATCATAAGCATTAAAAGAATCACTTGGGTTTAAGCATGACACATAAAGAAGTAACTCAGTGCTTGATTCAGAAAAGCGATTATTTAGCTCTTGTAGTTGAATGTCAACAACAATATAAAATAGATCAACATGATAATGATGTAGATTTGTTTTATCTTCTCCTCTTCGCACTGATCGACAACGAGTTTTGCATGTTTCATTCATGTTTGGAATAAAAACATAAAAAACAGCACAAAAATGTGACACTTCATCTAGTAAAACATTCCATCCATTCTCGCTTAGTAGTTTTAGTCGTTGTTTAGAAATTTGAACCAATTTCATCGCATTTTCAATGTCTTGATCTTTCCTTTGCAATGATTGTGATAACTCATTCATAATGCCCAATATATCAATCATCAAATGCATTGTAAAAATAAAATCAAAAGACTCCATTATATCAATCAGAACACCCGCTTCAACCGATTGCTGATCATGAACGCCATCTTCTTTAATAATCTCTAGCACCTCGATCACAGAAGTATACATACGCATAAGACTAATCAAAGAGTGAAAATGTGAACTCCAACGAGTATCACTAGATTTTTGTAAATTTGTCTATTGATTTAAACCTTTACCACTTATGAGATTGCCATTTTTAAGATGAAGAAGTACTTTATCATGCTGAATATTTTAAGAGCATCTGATCTCTTACAAGAAGCCCCGATAGTATTAATAATTCTAGAAGTGAACTCAAACAGATGTTTTACTTGCCAATGATTCTTTGCCACTGCCACCAAACATAATTGGAGCTGATGAGCGAAACAGTGAACATAAAATACTTGCAGATTATCTTTTAGAATAAGGGCCTTTAAACCATGAAATTCCCCTCGCATATTGGATGCCGCATCATATCCTTGACCACGCATCCTTTGTATGCTCAATGAGTGTTTGGCTAGAATGTCTTCAATGGCTGCCTTTAGTGTAACCGCATTAGTGAATGTGACATGTTTGATGCCTATAAATCTTTCAATCACTTGGCCCAATTTATCTACATATCTCACAGCAATAGCAAATTTTTCTTTCGTAGAAACATCACGTGATTCATCAACTATAATTGAGAAATATGAGTTACCAATATCTTTCATGATAAATTTTAAAGTTTCAGCTGATGCAGCAAAACATATTTCTTTCTGGACTTTTGGTGAAGTTAACTTCAGATTAGAGTTAGCATATGCGGATGTCACTGTCTTAATTTCTTCATTATGATAAGCTAGAAAGTCAAATATCTCTAAATAATTTTCTCGATTATCTGAATTGGAAGACTCATCATGCCCACGAAATGATAATCCCTGACGTAACAAAAATCTAACACAATCAATGGCTGCAGTCAACATGATCCTATATTGTTTTTTGTTCTTATCATCTTTGCTTAACCATAAACCTGGAAGACTGTGTTCTTGGTTCTTCATTAAATCTTCACATTTTTGTTTAACCTTATTATGTATACTATTGTGATCTCCAATGTGACATAATAATTTTTCTTTCTTCTTCCAATTTTTGAAACCTTCTCCAATAAATGAATCGCCACCACCTTGACCTTTAATAATATGCTCTTGAGGTTTAAATAGATAACAGTAAAGACAAAAAATAGCGTCTTTTTGCACACTGTACTTGAACCAATCAGAGTATTCATCAAACCACTTCGGATTGAACCTACGTGCAATATTTCCATATAAAGTTTGGGGAAATTGACGACTTCTTGGTTGATGGGGTCCCTTCAATAGATATGATCTCCGGATCTTATCTCTATCATTTACATCATAACTCCAAATTGGAAGTCGGAGTCCTGGATCTGCTGGGAGATTATTCATATCAATTTATATTCGCTCTTTCCTCTTTAAATAACGCTCCATTTTTTTAACCCTAGAATAAAATTTATTACCAAGGAAAATCAACCATCAAATAAAATATTTACATAATAACAAACAAGTATTAATATAATAAAAACTTTGAGACACTTTGATACTCAAGAAACATAAAACCAAATTAAACCCACTGACATTTATTATGCAAAATCAGTAAAAGCTGAAATTTAAAATGATGAAACTTAAGAAATATTGGCTAAAAACATAGTAGGGAGAATTGGAGAAATAAGAATGACATTAGATTTATGTGAAATAAGAAAGACAGTTAACAATAATTGAATGCTCACCTGATTACTATGAAATCAAGAAGCACAATTCCTTCAAAGGCACGAACAAGCCCTAAACGACGGCACAATTTCTTCAAAAAATGACGACAGCACAATAAGAACGAGTGAATGACAACACAATTACTTCAAAGCTGCAAGAAAAAGAACAACATGAGTAAAAAGGTTATTTAGCATAAGAATAGAGTAAAAAGAAGTAAATCAAGAGTAAAGCTAGAGTTTGTGTTGATTCACTGAATCGGAGAATTGGTTTGCACAATAAGCCTTAGTAAAAAGGTTTCCTTCATAAATAGGAAGGAAGGGGTTTAAAAAGGTTTAAGAATAAGGTTATTTGCTAAGAACAGAGTAAAAAGACAGCACAACTGAAGATTTAGAACCAGTTGCGTCGCCGGGCGTTCGCGAGTTGCGACATTGCGTTATAAAAACTGGAGGAGAGGGGAAAATTACTGAAGACAAAATCTACTACTATCGCCTCCTCTGATTCGAGCGTCAAGAAGAAAAAATCAATAGGAAAGACAGAGATTGAAGAGGGCGATCACGTTCGCCGTTCGAAGCTTTCGGAGGAGAGGGAGAGGTTTTATGTTTCGGTTCAGGATTTAGGCGAAATAGATGAAATCGGGCTGAAAAATCAGATTTTAGGGCAAATTTTAAGCTATTAGATGGGCAAATTACCTAAAAGCCCTTACACTTAAATGAAATTTACATTTTTTTCAGGGGGGGCAATTGCCCCCCTGTCGCTACAGTGATTCCGCCCCTGTACATGATTGATCTAAATTATATGGATAAGTCTAATAATGTTTGTTTTTGAAGAATACTATTGATAAATTATGATTGTGGCATAAGAGATTATATCTTGCCAGCACAAGGACCCTTAAGAAGATCACCTAGTTAGAATTAGTTAGAGGTATTCCTAAGTTAGATTTTTTTTAAAGAATATATTGTGATGCATAATAGAAAGGAAAGTAAACTATGTTTTCATTTCATTCCATCAAGGACGTAGTCACCACTAGACCATTAGAAGTACTTAACATGATTTTATTTGGACCTATTAGTATATTGAGCCTAGGAGGGAAATCTTTTAGATTTGTAATCATTAATTATTATTTATGATACACTTGGGTTAAATTCCTTGCAAATAATAATGATTCATTTGAAAAATTTAGAACATTCTCAATTTAGATTCAATGAAAAAATATTTTTTAATTTTTTTGATCCATAACAATCATAGAGGATAATTTGAGAATGAAATATTTAAATTAATTTGTTAAAAATTTGGAATAGAACAAAATTATCTTCCTTTAGAATCCAACACTGAATGGCATAGTTTGAAAAGGATACTAGTAAAAGCTACTAGGGTGATGCTTAGTGAGTATATTCTACGTAAGTACTTCTTTGCAGAGATAGTGAATAATATTTACTGTGTTTTGAATAGGATAAATATAAGATCTTAGTTGAATATGACATCTTTTTAGTTACTTAAGGGTAGACCACCAAATTGGTCTCATTTATATATATGAAGGTGTAAGTGTTTTGTATTATATAATGAAAAATCACAGTTTGTGAAATTTGATGCGAAGGTAGATGAAATAGTATTTTTTAGGATTCTCCTTAGCAAACAAGGCATATAGGATTTTTAATAAGAGAGCCTTAGTTATTGAGGAGTCCGTCCTATTATATTTGATGAATCTGATAAGGTTTCTAAATTTAGAAAAATTAATAATGATGAAGAAGAAGGTTTCACTAGTAGAGTTAATAATATTGGATTAGAAGATAGAGAAAAAGATCAAGATCTGTTACCTAAAGAGTGGGGATATGTGTTTAGTTTCCCTGGAGAACTTATCTAATTAGAAGAACCATCATTAGGGGTTAGGACTAGGCATGATCTTAGAAAAGAAGTTAGCCATACATCCTTCATCTCCATGGTAGAGCCCACACATATAGATTATGCATTAGAAGATGAGTTTTGAATTGTAGTTATACAAAAATAATTAAATCAATTTGTTAGGAATGATGTGCGTGAATTAGTGACTAGACCCACTAATCCAAATGTTGTTGGAATGAAATTGGTTTTCAAAAATAAAGTACATAAAATGAAATTGGTTTTCAAAAATAAAGTACATAACTCTAGATTAGTTGTTAGCTATATGGCTAGGTAGATAGCAAAGAGGTACAACCAAATAGAAGGGTTATATTTTGAGGAAACCTTTGTCCTAGTAGCTAGATTAGAAATAATCAGTGTACTGTTAGCAATTGCATGCCTTAAAGGTCTTAAATTGTATCAATTGTATATAAAGAGTATATTTTTAAATTTGGTGATTAAGGAAGATGTGTAACACTGCCGTTACTAGGTCTTAAGTCCTGGATGAGAAAAATGGAGGGTTGCATTTGGTAGTCGACAACCAACAAAAAATTTGTCGAATAATCATGACACAAATCCTTCAAAAATTTATGTTAATGTTAGGGTGTCCTCTAAAAGTGATGCACTATATGACCTAAATACAATGACAAGTGTGCAAGGGCTACTGCATCAGCACCAGGGTGCAGTGTTAAATAGGCAATGGTTCTCATATTAAGGATGGATATGGGAAAAGAAGTTAGTTCATGAAACTAAATTTAGGATAGGAACTTGGAATATAGGTTCCCTTATAGGATTTTTTTTAAATTAATATATATTTTGATTAATAGGAAGATAAAATTTTGTGCAGTCAAGAAACTAAATGTGTTAGAGAGAAGGCTAAGGAGATTAGTTTAGGTTTTAAACTAGGGAATTTGGGCAAGTCATATTAGAAATGATGTAGGGGTGATTATAGAAAAGAGTTTGAAGGATAATGTTATAAAAATAATAGAGTTGGAGATTGAATTATAGTTTTAAATATTATTATTGATGCTAAGATTGTTAATATTATAAGTGCTTATGATCCTTAAGTAGGTTTGAATATGAGTTCAAAATTAAAGTTTTGGAATGACTTAGAAGAATTAGTACAAAAGATACCTCTTGAAGAAAGAGTTTTCATTGGAGGAGATTTAAATGGATATGTTGGTAGAGAGGTAGATGATTTTAGAAGCATTCATGGTAGCCATCGGTTTGGAACGACAAATGAAAGTGGTAAGTCCATATTATATTTTTCTTCAGCTTATGATTTTTTAATTTTAATTTTTTGAAGAAATGCATATAGCATTGGAAAAGAAAAACTATTGCAAGCTAGAAAACCTAAGCAAAAATTAGCCCTTTGAATCTATTATAATGGATATGTTGTCCACTAATTTTTTAAGAAAAGAGAGGAGCATCTCATCACTTATAAAAAAGGATATAGTCAAACTCATATTGATTATTTTCTTATAAGAAAATTAGATTGTTTAGATTGCAAAGAATCTAAAGTTATTCGAAGTGAAAGTTTATGTACCTAACTTGGATTATTATTTTTGAAATTTAAGATAAATGGGAAGAAAATAAAAAATAAAGTAAGAGAATATTCTAGGATTAAATGGGGGCATTTAAAGAATATTAACAAAATAATTTTTGAGAATAAGATTTTAAATCTTAAGATTTTGTCTGTGTATGATGATGCTAATTTTATGTGGGAAAAAGTGACTAGTGATATTAAGAATGTTGCAATAGATGCACTTGAAGTATCAATGGGAAAAGCTCCTAATAATAAAAATAGTTAGTGGTGGAATCCAAATGTGCAAGAAAAGATAAAAAATAAGAAGATTCATTATAAAAATTGATTTAGATGTAAAATTTTTAATAATTGGGAAATATATAAAAAGGCACATAAGAAATTTAAGAAAGCAATATGCAATGCAAAGATCTTAGCTTTTAATGATTTATATAATATATTAGATGCTATGGAGGGAGAAAGATATATGTATAACTTGTCCAAACAAAGAGATATGAGTAGTGAGGATTTAGTTCATGTAAAGTGTATTAGATATGAATATAAAAAAGTACTTTTCTTAGAAGATGGTATTCAATAAAGGTGAATTAGATATTTTGATACACTTTTTAATGAAAAATATGAGAATACAATTTACTTTAGTTACATTAGCACCCTAAATGAAAATAAAAATTTCTATTTTTATTGATGTATTAGTAAAACCGAAGTTAGAGAGCCTCTAAAGAAAATGAAGTGTGGAAAAGCTATTGTACCTGATGATATTCAAATAGAGGTTTGGAAATGCTTAGGAGATAGAGTTTATTGGCTTACTAAACCTTTTAATACTGTTTTGAAGACTAAAAAGATGCCAGATGAGTGGAGAATGAGTGTATTAATTCTTACTTTTAAGAATAAATGTGATGCACAAGATTGATAAGAGTACATGTTTTAGATATCTTGGATCTATTGTTTAGAGTGATGGTGAAATAGATGGATATATTATTAGTAGAATTCAACTTTGATGGTTGAAATGGATGAATGCATTGGGATTGTTGTGTGATAGAATAATCCTCCTCAAACTTAAGGGAAATTTTATAAGATGGTAGTGAGGCCTGCAATGCTTTATGGTGCCGAATGTTGGCGATTAAAAGAGAAGCATAATACCAAGTTAAGTATTGGAAAGATGAGGATGCTTAGGTGAATGAGTGGCTTTACCCTTAGAGATAGGATACAAAATGAGCATATACGTGAAAAGGTTGAAAAGGTTGGAGTAGCTTCGATGGAAGATAAGATTAGAGAGAGTTACCTTAGATGGTTTATCACATAAAACGACGGCCTTCCGATGATCCGGTTAGGAAAGTAGAGATATTAGATTTGACTTATATTAAAAAAGGTAGAGGTAGACCTAAAAAGACTTGGTTAAAAAATATTAGAAATGATATTTCTTTATTAGATTTAAATGTAAATTTGACTTTTAACAGGTCAGAATGGAGAAAAAGGATTCATGTAGCCAACCCCACGTAGTGGGACAAAGGCTTGTTGTTATTGTTATTGTTGTTGTTGTTGTTGTTGTTGTTGTTGTTGTTGTTGATTAAGGAAGACATGAATATAGAACAACCACATGGTTTTTAGAACTCAATCTTTCAAAATCATATTTATAAACTTAGAAAACACTATATGGACTTAAGAAAGCACCTAGGGCACGATATGATATGCTTAGTAATTTTTTTAGAGAAATCCTTTATTATGGACACCATAGATACAACCTTATTTATTAAGAGAATGAGAGATGATATACTCAATATTTAGATATATGTGGATCATATTCTCATTGGATCTACTAGCGATGATCTATGGAAAGAATTTTCTTCCACTATAAATAGTGAATTCTAAATGAATATGATGATTGATTTGACCTATTTTTTTGGTTTTAATGTGAAATAAAGAGAAGATGGAACCTTTTTAAGTCATACTAAATATATAAAAGAGATCTTAAATAAATTTTTATATAAAAGGTTATAAAAGTATTAATACACTGATGAGTACAACAACATCAAGCCTTTGTCCCACTACGTGGGGTCAGCTACATGAATCTTTTTTCTCCATTATGTCTGAATACACTGATGAGTGTTAGTGGAAGTTATTGTTATTATTTTTTATCCATTTTACTGTGAAAATCCCTCCTTTGATCATAGTTGTGTAAGAAATTCTAAAAAAGGCCATAATTTTGGAATAAGGGCACTAGCACTGCGATGCTATATCATCGTGTTGTAGTGCTCTAAGCGCCATAATAATCCAATTTTTTTGAAATGAATTGAAAATGAAGAATTTGAAATCCTGTTTGAATTAGAGGGCTAAAACATTGAGCTTATGAGCACTGAGGTGCTGGCTTGTGAACATAGTGATGCCAAAAGGTGCCACTACAACATTGAAGCCTTTAATTATTACTCTACTATTTTACTATCTTTGCCACCAATTTTACTAATGATATTGATACTATAACTGATATCACTACTGATTTAATGTCACTGTTGCTATAATTGATTCACTATTTATTAATTTACTTTTACTGAGCATGTGATTCCTATACTGAACATGTAATATTGAGCACATGATATTGAACACGTGAAATAGAATACTTATTGGATACTAGAATAAAATGATTGAACATAATACTTATATAGATTTGACAGTACTGCATTGCTATAAACACTAAAAATTTTCATTAGTGTTTCTGGTTTATTTGTTTATACAATTTCTTTCTGCTAAGACAAATGATTTGGTAAGGGTTATTTATTATATTTTACCTCTATACTAATTTATTGGTCTACTATTCTACACCTTTACTAGTTTAATGGTTTATCAATTATACTATTTATGTACTGTGCCTTTTTGCTATTTTTGTATCATACTATTATACTATTTTTTAAATTTCAACAAAAATTTATTATTTCCGCATAAATTCATGATCATAATGACTACTACTATTATGAATTAATTGACGACATATATACTACTTCTTTATCATATTTTGAGTTCAGTTTTAGGATTTAGTTATTTGTTGGGATTTTTAGGTTATTATATGTGATTTAAATGATTTCAGGTCAGGGTTGAGGATTGTGAGTGCGGTTGATTGGTTAGAGGATCCTTTAGGTTAATTTATTATGTTGTTTAGTTATACTTTTATTATCAGGAACACTTAAATTACATGTGTTGATTGTCCTGATTATTGTATATAAATTTTTTAGAGTATAATACATATATATTTTGATGTTTGGATAAATATAATAATTTTTTTGCTAGTTATATTACTGATAATAGAGATTAGATAGATCTAGTTTCTTTTCTGAAAATGATTAAAAGATTAAAAAGATTAACTCTTCCAAATTTGATTATAGGTCATGAAACTTGATCTCTACATTTTTATAATTTAATTTAGTGTTCTAATCTAGTCGATGGAGCACCATAGTGCTTGAATATTAATTTTACAAAAATAATGGATAGCATAACATCACAATGAATGAAATAGAGCACCACAGTTCTACTTAGATGCCACAGTGCTAAGGAAATAACAAAGCCGTAGTGCTGGAGATGGCGTTATAGTGCTAAATCAACACAAAATTGTAGCTCAGTAGTTATGTTAGTTACCTAGTGCAATGACACATTGATTTATACTAACATCACAATAGTGACATCTAGTAGCATTGCAGCGGTAGGTTACTTAAGCTGTGCCAAAATGCAATCATTTGCTGCACCATGGCGATAGTGTCAATTGTGGTGTTTAATTTTAAACGTTGTTTGGCCAAATTTGTGAGAGATGGCCATTTTTTGGTGATAGTGGACTTGGTAAGGAAGTTTGTCATTCTGCTTTTTTTTTTTCTATGATAAAACACACTAATGTAATTTAAGCCATATCTATTGAATTATAGATCCTATCTATGCAAGAAGAATTAACTAAATGGTTAGAAATTATGTTTGGGAATTCATTAGCAGACCTAAGGACCATAGTGTCGTAGGAACCAAATGCGTTTTCAAGAATTAGATGAATGACTCTAGAGTAGTAATTATAAATAAAGCTATATTAGTAGCTAAAGAGAATAATCAAATAGAAGGAATTGATTTTGAGGAGACTTTTACCCTTGTTGCTAGGTTAGAAGCTATTCGAGTGATGTTAGCCTTTGCTTGCTTGAGAGGTTTTAAGCTGTACCAAATGGATGTAAAAAGTGCTTTTATGAATGGGGTGATTATGGAAGACGTTTATGTTGAGAAACCCCCTGGATTTGAAAATTCATCCTTTCCTAATCATGTCTATAGGTTGAAAAAGGAATTATCTTGACTGAACCAAGCACCTAGGGCATTATATGAAAGGCCTAGCACCTTTCTCCTAGGTAGATCCTTTGATAAGGGTAGTGTATATACTGATCTATTCCTTAAGAAAGTAGGAGATGATCTACTCATAGTTTAAATATATATAGATGATATATTATTTGGATCTATAAATGAATATCTTCGTAAAATTGTTTTTTTAACTATGAATAGAGTATTTGAAATGAGCATGATGGGAGAGCTGGCTTATTTTCTTAGTTTTAGGATATTCTAAAAAAATATGAAATGAAAAATGCTAGAGCAATTAGTATACCCATGAGCTCTATCATTCATTTATACAAAGATGCAAATAGAAAGTTAGTAGATCAAAAGAAGTATAGGAGTATAATAGGTTCACTTATATATTTAATTGCTAGCAGACCTGACACTATGTTTAACATTTGTCTTCATGCCAGATTTCAAGCAGATCCTAAGGAATTACATATGACAACTATTGAGAGAACCCTTAGATTCCTTATAGGAACCCAAAATTTAGGTATCTGTTGCCCAAGATATAAATCCTCATTTAAAATCATTGGACATTCAAACTTAGACCTTACTAGATGTAGGGTTGATAGAAAAAATATATTTGGAACCCGTCAATTCATAGGTCAATCCTTAGTTTCCCAGTTTAGTAGAAAATAAAACTCTATAGCCATATCCACCATTGAGGCATAATATATTAATGTAGAAAGCTATGTTACTAAAGTCTTATGGCTAAAATAATAAATCCTTAACCTTGAAATCACTGTTAACACTATTTAAATTATGTGTGACAATATATATATATAAATCCTATCCAATACCCTTTACTAAGCATATAGACATTAGACATCATTTCTTTATAGACCATATTGCTAAGGAAGATATTGAGCTAAATCATGTAGCAATTGAGGATCAATTAGTATACATCTTCACCAAACCCTTAAGATATGAAACCTTTAATGCATTGAGGACTAAACCAGGTGTCATCGACATTCAAACTTGATTTAGAGCAAGATGAAATCAACAACTTAAATACTTTATATGTTTTATGTGTTTCTATATCTTTTGTTTTTATTTTATAAATATATTATTTCTTTAGTGTTTTTTTTTTCTTTTTAGTAGTTATTCATGATTATTACATAACATATTTTAAAAAAAACTGTTCACATTGTACTGTACGAACCTCATTCATATGTACAATATATACAATCCAGCGCATCTTAATCGTATGTTATTTCTACGGCTATGATTTGACCAATTATTATTAATCATTATTTATGACTCACCTCTTCGTATCATATAATCCACATATCATTTATGATTGAATATATTAAATCCTTTGGTATGATATTTGAAACATCATTATACTGCATAAACACCTGTTCTTACTGCACAGACCTTTTAGGAAAGGTCATACCAACTATTGCTTTTAACGAAGATCATCCAATACGATCCTAATCATAGTGTATGATTTAACCACTTTTTCCAATAGATCATATAGATGAATTGAATTGTTTTCATCATCTAGTATGAACCTTAATAATATTGTATGATCTTCTAAAATTCTATAAGTAAGGAGGAATTTCTAAGGTTTCATTCACTTCATTTTTATGTTCTTCCTTCCCTTGAATTTGTATCTTCAATCCTCCTAATGGTTAGTGGAAAGAGAGCTCACAGCTTCTTATTGGGAATTCCTTTAGTATTCATGCTGATGATCGGTTCCAAACTATTGAGGATGAATCTGCCTACCATAGATTCAAAGAAGCTCATATTACACCCTCTCAACTCATAGACCAACCTGCACTAAAATATTAGGTCATGAATAGTTTTGCTTCCACTACCCTACAATTTCTTTATATTCTATCTATTCCTTTCCATTCTGAACTCATCTTTGAGTTCTTTGCCGGTCTTAGTTAGAGTTCTTTGTTATGTCTTACTATGTATATATAAAACCTATAAAAATAACTAAAGCATAGCTAGCCCAATATGTGAACCTATATACTGAAGGGCTAAAACACAACCTGCTCTCATCTAGGGGTGTCTAAGATTGGAATGCTATTAACCTCACCATTAGAGATTAACCCTTAAACCATTACCAGCCCATAGTTCAATCCTTAAACCAAAATGCCCAAGTCATCCAGCACATCTTTAGAATGTCAATCCTTCCTAAGGTTTGGGATAGGGTCAATATTACTCTACTCCTATCTTTGGTTACATACTTCATTATATTAGACACACCTTTTTATGAAACTCACATGATTATCAGCTATTTTTAGAATATCACCACCATTCATCATTCTTCTACTCGATGAAATCAAAATATTACTTTAGACCATCTAGTAGCCTATATCATCGATCAAAAATATTTGCTTGTCTACCCTGGCACTATGGAATACACTTAGAAAAATAACCTAAAAGGATCTAGTTAGAGGCATACCTAAACTAAATTTCTCTAAGTACTATCTTTGTGATGCCAACCAATTAAGAAAATAAATCAAATCTTCATTTCATCCCATCAATGAAATCACCACCTTTAGACCTATAGAAATCCTTCATATGGACTTATTTGGATTGATTATCATTATATCTTAGGTGAGAAAACTTATATATTTGTGATTCTTGATGATTACTCTAGATTTACTTTTGTTAGATTTCTATCTTTTAAGAGTGAATCATTTGAGGGATATAGGATATTCTCTAGAAATATTCAAAAGAAATCACAGTGTAAAATTTTAATTATTCATAATGATTATGGTTATGAATTTAAAAATGCAAAGTTTGAATCATTTTATAAGAAGCTTGGGATCGAATATAATTTTTTTGTTCCTAGAACCCTTTAGTAGAATGGGGTTAATGGGTTGCTGAAAGAAAGAATAGATCCCTAGTAGAAGCTGTTAGAGCTATGCTAGTTAAGTATTCACTTTTTAGATATTTCTATCATAAAGTAGTAAACTCTGTTTGCTTAATAGGGTTAATATAAGATCCAAACTCAATAAGATACCCTATGAGTTACTCAAAGGTAAGAAAATCAATCTCTCTCACCTTCATGTCTTTGGTTGTAAGATGTTTATTATAATAAATGGAAAATCACCTTTAAGAAAATTTGACACTAAATTTGATGAAAATATTTTCTTAGGATATTCAACTATAGGTAAAGCTTATTGAGTTTTTAATAGGAGGACTTTAGTGGTAAAGGAGACTACCCATATAATATTTGATGATTATGATAAAACTATTGAGCCTAGGTCAGAAGAAGAAGAAGTGGTAAAAGTAACCCAATGAATAGAGTTTATTGACAAAAAAAAAATAAAGAAGAGCCTCAGGACCCTTTACCTAATGATTGGAGATATTCATTTGGTCATCCTAAGGAGCTTATCTTAGGAGATCCATATACAGGAGTTAGAACTAGGCATGGAATTAAAAATGAGGTTAGTTATTCTTCTTCATTTCTATGGTAGAACTCTCAAACATAAATCAAACCCTATATGATGAATTCTAGATCTTAGCTATGTAAAGACTTGAATCAATTTATTAGGAATGATGATAGAGAGTTAGTTAACATACCTAAAACCAGAGTATAATTGGAACTAAGTAGATTTTTAAGAATGAAATGAATAATTCTAGAATAGTTGTTAGGAATAAGGCTAGGTTGGTAGCTAAGGGATATAATCAAATAGAAGGAATTGATTTTGAAGAAACTCTTATCCCTATAGCTAGGTTAGATGTAATTAGAGTTCCATTACCATTTTCTTACTTTAGAGGCTTCAAACTATATCAGATGAATGTTAAGAGTGTTTTTTTAATTAGGATAATTGAGGAAGATGTATATGTAGAGCATCGCCTTTGATTTGAATATCCAAACTTTCCCGATCATATTTATAAATTGAAAAATACATTATATGGATTAAAGCAAGCAACCGGAGCTTAGTATAAGAGGCTTAACACTTTTCTCTTAGATAGATCCTTTGTTAAGGGTAGCGTAGATGCCACCTTATTTCTAAAGAAAATAGGAGATGATTTGTTCATTATTCAAATTTATGTGGATGACATATTATTTGGATCAACTAATAGAAATTTTTGCGATGATTTATAAAAATAATGAGTGAGAAATTTGAGATGAGTATGATGGGAGAGCTTGCTTTATTTCTTAGATTTAGTGAGAAAAAAAGGGATAATGGAAATTTTCTTAGCCAAAGCAAGTATATAAAGGACATCCTAAGGAAAAAATGAGATGGAAAATGCTAAGATAGTAAATACACCCATGAGCTCTACCATTCAATTAGATAATGATCCAAGTGGAAAATCTGTAGTTCAAAAAAAGTATTAGGAATTATAGGATCTCTTTTGTATTTGACTACTTAGAGGCATGCTATTATTTTTAGTGTTTATATTTATGCTAGCTTTCAAGCTTATCCTAAGGAGCCCCAAATGGCTCCCGTTAAGAGAATTCTTAGATATCTGATAGGAACCTAAAACCTAGGAATATGGTATCCTAGACATTGCTTATCCTTTGAAATCATAGGATACTCTGACTTAGACTTTACATGATGTAGAATTGATAGAAAAAAGTACATATGGAACCTATTAATTTATAGGACAATCCTTAGACCCATGGTCTAATAGAAAATAAAACTCTATATTCCTATCTACAATTGAGGTAGAATACATTACTATAGAAAGTTGTGTTGCTCATGTATTATGGCTAAGGCAATAAAACTTAGATATTGGATTATCTGTAGGCACCATACCTATCATATGTAATAACACTAGTGCAGTATATATCTCTAAGAATCCAAGTCAATATTCCCATACTAATCATATAAATATTAGACATCATTTCATTAGAGATCATGTAGCTAAGGGAGTTATAAAATTATATATTGTAGCAACTAACAATCAGTTAGTAGACATCTTCACCAAACCCCTTGCCTATAACACCTTTAGCACCTTGAGGACTAGACTAGGTGTTATAAATATTCATGCTTGATTCAGGATGAAGATTAATGCTTTAATAATTTGAAATCAACTTTTCTTATATGTGATGAAATGTACAAGTCATAACTTTAAAATTTGTGATTTGTTATTTATTTATTTATTTATTTATTTTGTTATGATGTTAGTTGTTCCCTGATCTTAACACACACACACACAAAACCATTTAAAAAATTTTCACATTGTATTGTACAAACCTAATTTATACTATACAATCTTTACATATGTCCAAAATCTCATCCTTATGTTAAATTAACGATTTTGATATACTTAATTATTGGTGATCATACAGTACGACCACCCATTCTTATTATATGATATATATATCATCAGTAATAGGATGCATGAGCATCCACCACTCTATAATTCTTTCTTACCATCACTTTTCCCTTTAATTATGAACCTCTTTATGAATTTTTTTCAAAGCTAAGGATTGGTGCTACTATTCTCATCATGAGATCCTATGTCTGTAATTGACTCATAAAAATAACCAAGGAAGATTTAGGCGAATATCTCATTCTATCCACATAAGGACATTAATGCCATTCACATTCTCCTAGGAGAGACTGTGATTGGAGTGCTATCAATTTAACCATTAAAAATATTGCCCTAAATTAACATATAAAAATATTTATTTATTTAACCATTAAATTTAACCATTAAAAATATTACCCTAAACCCTAAATTAACATCAACCCCTGGTCCACTCTTTGAATCAAAATGCTCGTATTATCCAATATATTCTTATAACCTCAATCATTACTAAAAATAGAGGTCGCATAAATAACACCTCAAATCTATCTTAGGTTACCTACTTTATTATGTATGAAACAAAATTTAATGAAACCCAAATGAACATCGATTACATTCATAATCTTACTCCCACTCGCCTTCATTCCCCCAAAAGGAAGCAAAACATTACTCTAGGTCATGTTATTGCCTACGTCCTTGATAAAAATATGAGCTTACCAATCTTGTTATCACCGATCATTTCCAAATTTACTTTATCGATAGTTCCTTCCATATCTTTTTTCTCATCACCAAGAGCATGAGTCAAAATAAGAACCTGATTTTGATGAGAAAGGGGGAGCTTATCCTATAGTAGTATTTGCACCAGAGCCCGCACTAGCGCCAATGCCATCACTTGCACCAGCATACCAGCCTTATAATTATAAAGAGTTTATACAACATTTTGATCAATTAGAGCCATGTTTGGATAACCATATTCAACACAATAACAATAATATAAGACCGATATGGCTACGTTTGGTGTGCAATTTGATATTATTCACTGCTATTTCCAACCCTCACCACTTCCACCACCATCTGATCAGGGATCTTATTTCTAGGTTATGTGTTTAGTTGGAGTCATTCTATTATTTTATGTTGTAGTCTTTATTATGTTTGTTCTTCTCTCTTTTTTAGTTATGGCAAATTGGGAAATAGTTAGTTGGTTGTATTTCATATTTTTTCTCTTTGATATGTTTTGTGTTAAGAAAAAAAAAATGCTTGCGTGTCCAACTAAAACAAAACTAAAATAAACTATATATAATAATAATTATCCCTATTTTTCATAAATTCATCTATTAAGGGTGAGTTTAGGAGATAGCAAAATTAATTTAAAATTTTAACCAACAATGTTTTCCATCATAAAAAAAAGAGAGATAGTTATAAATATAGACCCTAGTCTTATGATTTTGATGATAACAAATATCATTGATTTGTCTACCATATTTTATACTATTATTCTTATTGGAAATTTCTTTTTGTGAACTAGAAGGGAAACCAGCCCGTCACTCTCAAATCACTCCATATAGATTCCTTTTGCTGCAGCCCATAACTTATCTTGCCACATTTAAAATAGCCCTTATTTCATAAATCTCAGCCTAAACCATTAATCCACTCAAATAGCCCAGCTCCACATCAAAAAAAAAAAAGAGAATAGAAGGGAATTAAAAAAAAAAAGTAAAGTTTTCCAGCAAGCAAAAAGAATAGGAAAAAAAGAAAAGAAAAGAGAAGAGAGTGGAGGAAATTCAAAAAAAGAAGAAAAGAAATGGGGTTTTCTTGATTACAATTTTTCATTCCCACCGCTGATCACCACGCAGATATAATTCCATAACTAAAAAATCCAACATAAGATTTTTAATTAGTCAAGATTGGGTAGAATAGATTTATATTTTTTCAATAGTCTATATTTTTATTTACTTTTTTATATGTTTCTTGAGTCAAAGTCTTGTTTAAGGTGGATGCTAAATTTGGTGACTGTGCACACACTCACAGGGGAGTAAGAAGTTAAAAATTTTAAAGTGTTTGAACTAATCATACTATATGATCCTAATAGTAATATACGATAAGTTGATTTTAAATTGATTTAAATTTACTTTTTTTAATTAATAAAGTTAAACTAATCATATTGTATGACTAGTTTAATATAAAAACCCTCATCGCTAAATAGTTTAAGTAAGTTTTTTTTTTTTTAATTTTCCTTTTGTTAACTAATCATATTATACAATTCATATCGTATTATGTGATATTTAAAAACTTACTTAAATTAATCCCCATGATTTGTCAATCAAATTAAACTTTAATAAATATGATAAATCATATTATATGATATAAATTTTACTAGATGATCAATAGAAATAAAATATGAATGTCTCGAATATAGTGCTAGATGAAACTTTAATTTTTTTAACTAATTGTATAGTATGATGTTAACTGTATGGGTTGAAATATTAATTTTGTTGCAAATCTGATTTCAGTAAATAGAATTTTGATGATAGCAAATATTTCTATTTTTCTACGACTGTCTTGCCTACTAACATTTTAAGTCCGATCGAATTGTAAATCTAACCGGCTCAAGATTGGGTAGATTCAGACTGAGTCAGTTTGTAACGTACATCAAGTATCTTTTACCCTTTCTTGAGTTAACTATAAAAGTTATGGATCTTGATGCTATTGTGGATCTATGGTTTATGATTTTGATGATAGAAAATATTCTTATTTCTCTACGATTGCCTTTTGTACTGACATTTTAGGTCCACACGATCTGACTGCAATTTGGAACCAGCTCAAGATTGGGTAGACTAGGTCTGAGTCAGTTTGTACACTTTTTCCTTTCTTGAGTCTGTTGTATTTGGTTTGATTCCTAATGCTTTGTAACTTGGAAGATTTTCTGTTATTCCCTAAAGATTTCTATTTTTGGTAACATCGTTCGGGACGATATTTATATCGTCCTGGATGATCTGTCCAAAAAAAGAAACCCTAATTAGGGCATCTTCATTAAGGCAGCCGTCATATGTTAATCGGCCTGGACGATACCTGTATCAGCCAGGACAATAGGCTCGATTCAGAAACAATCAACCGCCATAATAAGATTAGGTATTCTTTATTTTAGGAAATCGTCCAGGATGATCTAACTCAATTATGCCTAATTTGATCTAGTATCTTTGGAAAACATTAATGGCTGAATGATATGATCACATCGTCCGGGATGATCGTAGGATCAGCCGGGACGATGTCCTAGATGATTTACATCGGCCAACATTGATTTCGGGCGATGATCAGAACGATTGAAATAAGTTTTAAACTAATCGGCCGGGACGATCGTGATATCAGCCAGGCCGATGTAACCAATTTTCTTCTGATCGTCCCAAATCATCCCGGGCTGATGAGCTTAATTTGTACTAATCATATAGGATGACATTTATATCATCCTGGACGATAATGTTGGCAACTTGCATTAATGAGCTTGTTTTGAGATCTTCTATTTAAGCTTGACATGATACTTTGTAAAGTGTCTTTGGCAGTCATTGTAGCTTTGTTCTTTTTGGGGAAACATGAAGAGAAAGCTTAAAAGGGAGTGAGGAAAGGGTGGAGTTTGAGAGAGGGAGAAGATCCTGTGAGGGGGGACTCAAGGGAGTGTGGAGGGGGTTCCACACGGTTGCTCTGGCAAGCTCGCACCTGAATACTGTTAGATTCAAGGCTTGTCTCGAGGGAAGTTCACCAAAGAAGAAAATCTCTTTGGTGTCAAAGGACCCGGCGACTCCGCCGCACCGAGGAAGGTGGAAGTGATTTTGTAAGCGCTTCTCCACCTAGCTGTGGGGGCTAAAGGAGAGACACTTAGTTTAGTGCAATATTTGGAGGGTGCTTCCAGACGTAGGTCAAGGTTTGACCGAACCACTATAAATCTGGCGTGTTCTTTATTTTTATTGCATCTACATTATTTTCTTCCGCACTTAATTTATGTGGTGATTTTGGGTTAAGGTTTATCTTTGGTTTTAAAGTTATTCAATTCACCTCTCTCTTTGTTAGTCTTGGGCCAGTTCATAAGGGCTTAACATCCCTAACGAACTTTCAAGTGATATCAGAGCACTTTTTAGTGTCATCTGAGCACTTTCAGATGCTAAGTAACCTTGCACACACACACTTGGGGAAAAAATTATGTCTGATTGTTAGAGTTTTCTATTTTGATCACATCATCCAGGACAATCCAAAAATTTTCCTGGATGATTAGTTAAAAATAGAAACCCTAATTAGGGCATCCTAGTTAAGGCATATACAATTAAGAGAATCATCCTGGATGATATTTGTATCATTTAGGACGATAGGATCAAATAAAAAAGAATTAGCCGCCATATCTTTGTAGGCATCTTTTATTTTTGAACATTATACAGGACATTGTCCTAGACGATACAACATAATTATGCCTAAATTTGTTATGAATCTGATTTCAGGAAATAGAATTTTGATGCTAGCAAACATTTTTATTTTTCTATGTCTGCTTTGCCTACTAACATTTTAGGTCCACCAGATCGAATTACAAATCCAAGTAGCTCAAGATTGGGTAGATTAGGACTAAGTTAGTTTGTAACATGCATCAAGTGTCTTTTACCCTTTCTTGAGTTAGTTGCAAAAGTTGCGAATCCTGATGCTAAGTAATCTTGCATACACACACTTGAAGGAAAAATTTTATCTATTGGTTAGTGTTTTTTGTTTTGATCACATCATCCAGGATGATCCAAAAATCATCCTGGATGATTAATTAAAAATAGAAACCCTGATTAGGGCATCCTGGTTAAGGCAGCCGCAATTAAGAGAAATGTCCTGGATGATATTAGCATTGTACGGGATGATAGACTCAAATTAGAAAGAATTAGCCCCATATCTATTTAGGCATCCTTTATTTTTGGACATCATTCAGGATATTATCCTGGATAATGAAGCACAATTATGCCTAAATTAATATAATAATTAAGAAAAGAAATTAATGTTTGATTGCTCGATTATATCACTCTGGATGATCAGTTAACATACCTTAGTTCTTCCTGGACGAAAAAAAATTGGCCTAGTTCCATTCAGGGTGATGTTCTAGATGATATTCAACATTTTGTACTAATCGGCCCAAACGATCATGATATTGTCGTGAACGATCTAGTTAATTTTCCATCATCCAGGGTGATGGTCTAGATGATATTCGATAACTTGAACTAATCATACAGGATAATATACTATCATCCAGGATGATCTGAACAAATTAACCTTCTAATCGTCTAGACTCTCCCAAATCATCTTGGATGATTAAGCTAATTTTGAACTGATCGTACGGGATGATCGGTCGATCATCCTGAACAATTATGTCGACTTGTCGCAATTAAGAGCTAATTCAAGCTCTTCTTTATAAGACCTCTTGTTCTATCTAAGAGAGTATATTTTGTTGTTGTTCTAATCTAAGAGAGTCAAGAGGAGAGGAAGAGCAAGGGAGAGAGAGAGGATCTTATGAGGGGGGGTTTATGAGAGGATTCACAAAGGTTGCTCTAAGCAAGGATCCACATCATCTTCTCCGATCGTCATCCCTAGTTCCTTGGGGGTTCTAGAAAGGTATACTTTAGCAATTGATCAGGGTTCTTTGACTACTTCTAAAGGAAGTAAAAAGAGTTGGGTTCTTTGTCTGCTTCTAGAGGAAGCAAAAGGAGTTGGGTTCTCTGCCTTGTCGGAGTTAGTGGAAAGGAGTTTGTGTACAGGCTTCTCCGCCTTACTGTGGGGGCAAAAGGAGGGTGCCTCTAGGGAGTGAACGTAGGTCAAGTTGACCAAACCACTATTAAATCTAGTGTGTTATTTCTTATTATTGCTTCCACATTTAATTCTCGCACTTCATTTTCTCTTGTGGTGAATCTTGGTTTGGTTGTATTTGTGTTTTTATTTAGAGAAATTTTTAAATACCAATTCACCCCCCTCTTGGTTAGCCTCGGGACTAGTTCGTAAGGGCCTAACTTCCTTGATGAACTTTTAATTGGTATCAGAGCGGGATTCATAAAAATGAAATTTTAAAAACTTTTGAATTTCTATCAATGGCTAACTTTGGTAATCATAATGCTGCTGAAGGGTGTTCTATTACCTGACCACCTTTATTTAATAATATTCCTTTTGATTTTTGAAAAACTTGTATGTCTATATTTTTATAATCGATTGACTATCACATGTGGATGCTGGTTAAGAATGGTTATTCACCTTTGTCTCCTGAAATTAATGGTATTAAAACAGAACTCCCTTTTACTGAATAGAATTTTGATGATAGGGATTTTGTACAACTAAATATAAAATATTTAAACTATTTTTTTGTGCTTTAAAATCAGAAGATTATATGTGTGTTTCAACTTGTGCTACTAGTAAAGAAATTTGGAATAAATTGTGTATTACTTATAAAGGAACAAATGAAGTTAAAAAGTATAGGTTGAATATTTTATTGCATGACTACAAACTTTTTCGTTTGAAATCTATTGAACTGATTTTTGACATGTATACTAAGTTTGCTCAAATTTGCATCTCATTATATGCCTTAGAAAGAGAGCTAACTAACTATGAAAGAGTCAATAAATTTTTGAGATGCTTACCTTTTTCTTTTGATGCTAAGATTACTGTAATACTGAATCTAAAGATTTGAATACTTATTATGTTGACAACTTACTTGGGTCACTCATTGCATATGAGCAAGGGGTGAACCAAAGACAACTTGATATAGGTAAGAAGAAGAAGGAAAAAACTGTGACGCTGAAAGCTAATGATACATATATAAATTCTTTTGGGTATGAAAGCGATGATGTTTCCTTCATCACTAAGCAATTCAAAAGCTTTCTAAGGAAGAATCACAAGCACCATCAGAAGTGGAAAAAAGATAAGGATAGCAAAAAATTTAAAAGTTCTTTTAATGTTATTTGTTATGAATGCAAGAAGCCTGGACATGCCAAAGCTGAATGTCTTACACTTAAGGATCACTCGAGCAAGGAGAAAGATGAGGAGAAACCCAAGTTCTGGAAGGATAAGAAGCGGCTCCAAAAGGCATTCTAGGCGGATTCTGCATCTGTCTCCTCTGAGATTGAAGATGAGTAGGAGACAACAAACATGTGCATGATGGCCGATGATCATCTTGTCTAGTCTGACCAAGAAGAGGTATGTGAACTATGTTATGATCAATTACTTGAAGTTTGTGAGAAAATTTATGCATCATATAAGAAACTGAAGAAATTGCATGCTAGTTTGAAATTGGAGTTTTTGAATTTGCAAAAAGAGCATGAAGTTTTATTAAAAGATCACTTCCAAATTGATATCAATCACATGTCTTTACTTGATGAGTTTGATGATTTGAATAAAAAGCATTCTGAGTTGGTTATTGAGCATGATTCATTAAAAGCATCCTACACCTCACTTGAATCTGATTTTAAGACATATATTAATGAATATGAACATAGGAAGCACTATTTGAGAGTTAATAATATTGTTTTAAAAAGTACTAACTTGAGGTTTAAAGCTAAATTGAATACACTTGCGGAAAAGAGGACTACACACATACTTGATCTAATTCCAAAATCTAGGAAGAGGTATTATAACATGAATAGATTAGTAAATCCTTTTCTTGGTGTTAGATGTTTTTCATGTGGCATACTAGGGTATATTTCACACACTTGCACTATTCACCATAATATATATTGGGTGTGGAGACCCAAATTGCATGATCCATAGCATAATATACATGCATTGCATTCTTCTTTTCATAAGAAGGGACCCAAATCTATTTGGGTTCCTAAATCTTACATTTGATATTTTTATATACTTGATCTCACAAAAGGCCTCATGAGAGCATGTGGTACTTGGAAAATGGAGGCTCATGACACATGACTGGAGATGGAAGCGAATTTATTTTGCTGGAGGCCAGAGCTGGAGGCAAGGTCACTCTTGGAGACAGCACTACCAGGAAAGTGGTGGGCGCAGGTATAATTGAAAACTCCAAGAACCTTTTGATTGAAAATGTTTTGCTTGTAGATGGACTAAAACACAATTTGCTAAGCATCATTCAACTGTGAGATAAGGGCTTCATCATAATTTTTTTGGCAAATACATGCATTATTTGCTTGAATAATAACACTATTTTGCAGGAAAAGTGGATCAATAATATTTACATGCTTGATTTAAATAATATTTAATGTGTTACTTTATTTTGTTTAAAAACTATTACTGATAATTCTTGGTTGTGGCACAAGAGGTTATGTCATGCCAATATGAAAACCCTTAGAAGACTGACCTAAAAAGACCTAGTTAAAGGTGTCCTTAAGCTTAAGTTCACCAAAGACCACCTATATAATGCATGCCAACTAGGGAAGCAAGTTTAATCCTCTTTTAATTCCATTAAGGACATTAACACCTCTAGACCTTTAAAAGTCCTTCACATGGATTTGTTTGGACCCATTAGCACTACCAGCTTAGGGGGAAAAGTCTATGGTTTTATGATTATTGATGACTACTCGACGTTCACTTAGATTAAATTTTTGTCTCATAAGAGTGAGTCTTTTGACAAGTTTAGATCCTTCTCCATATGGGTTAAGAAAAAATTAGGTTATGAGATCTTGATCATCTATAGTGATCATGAGGGAGAGTTTGAAAATGAGAGATTTGGAGTCTTTTGTGAGGATAAGGGGATTAGCCACAACTTCTTAGCTCCTAGGACCCCTCAGCAGAATAGGGTAGCTGAAAGGAAGAATCAAACTTTAGTAGAAGACATTGGAGCCATGCTTGTTGAGTATTTATTTTCAAAATACTTTTAGGCTAAAGTAGTAAACATAGCTTGTTATATGTTGAATAGGGTGAATGTTAGAGCCAAACTTGATAAGGCACCTTATGAGATCCTTAAGGGTAGGATACCCAACCTTTCCCACCTCCATCTCTTTGTCTTTAAGATTTTAATTCTTAATAATAGGAAGTCACACTTAGGGAAATTTGACCCAAAATTTGATGAAGGATTGTTCTTGGGATATTCAAGTGTTGGGAAATCCTTTAGGGTGTTTGATTAGAGAACATTGGTGATGGAGGAGACAACTAATATAGTGTTTGATGAATCCGATCATAAGGTGTCTAGAGTTGAGGATGAAGATGGTGTTGGGGAGACTTCCAAAGGTGTTAAAAAGTTGGAGAAGAGGGTAGAGTCCCAAAACACTGAAGGAGTAGGAGAGATTACCCAAGGAGTAGATAATACAAATCTAGAGGAAAGGGTTAATCCTACACACACTTTGCCTAGAGATTGGAGATATTTTTTTAGCCATCCTAAAGAAATGATCTTAGGATACCCTTCTGAAGGTGTTAGAACTAGGTATGGAGTTAGGAAGGAAGTGAACCACTCTATTTTTATCTCAATGACTGAACCCACCAACATTAATCAAGCCTTGTCTGATGAGTTTTAGATCTTAGCCATGCAAGAGGAATTAAACCAATTTAATAAGAATGATGTTTAGAAGCTTATAGAAAGACCAAAGGGATAAAGTGTAGTTGGAACCAAATGGGTCTTTAATAATAAGATGAATGATTTTGGTATGGTGATCATGAATAAGGCGAGATTGGTGGCTAAGGGGTATAATCAAAAAGAAGGGATTGATTTTGAGGAGACCTTTTCCCCTGTAGCTTGATTGGAAGCCATTAGAATGATACTAGCATTTACCTGTTATAAGGGATTTAAGCTTTTTCAAATGGACATTAAGAGTGCCTTCTTAAATAAGGTAATAAAAGAGGGTGTGTTTGTAGAGCAATCCCTCAATTTTGAGAGTTCCAAATTTTCAAATCATATTTTCAAATTAAAAAAGGCCTTATATGGACTAAAATAGGCATCCAGAGCTTGGTATGAGAGGCTTATCACATTTTTAATAGAGAGGTAGTTTGTTAAGGGAAGCGCAGACACCACCCTTTTTCTAAGGAAAGTAGGAGATGAGTTACTCATTGTTCAGATCTATATTGATGATATACTTTTTGGATCTTCTGATAAAAAGCTATGTGATAATTTTTTTAAAATAATGAGTTAGGAGTTTGAGATGAGCATGATGGGAGAATTGTCCTACTTTTTGGGGTTTAACATAAGACAATTGGATGATGGAACCTTTCTAAATCAATTAAAATACATAAAGGATATCTTGAAGAAATATGAAAGTAAAGCCAATGAATACTCCTATGACCTCCAGTGGACAGTTGGATAAGGACTCAAATGGAAAATCTATTGATCAAAAGAAGTATAGAGGAATGATTGGATCTTTACTTTAACTGATTGCTAGCCGACCTGATATAATATTTAGTATTTATCTTTGTGCTAGATTTCAAGATGATCCTAAAGAATTCTACCTGATTTCAGTTAAGAGAATTTTTAGATACCTTTTGGGGACCCAAAACTTAGGAATTTGGTATCCTAGGCACATCACTTCTTTTGAGATTATTGAATATTCTGATTTTGATTTTGTAGGGTGTAGGGTGGATAGAAAGAGTACTTATGAGACTTTCCAATTCATAGGACAATCTTTAATCTCCTGGTCTAGTAGATAATAAAACTCCGTTGCACTTTCTACTACTAAAGCTGAGTATATTGCTTTAGAGAGTTGTGTGGCCCAAGTCTTTTGGTTGAAGCTATAAATTTTTGATTTATTATTACCTATATGCATAATTTCAATCCTTTGTGATAACACTAGTGCCATATGCTTCTCTAAGAAACCTATCTAACATTCAAGGATCAAACACATTTATAAAAGGCATCACTTTATTAGAGATCATGTGACCAAAGGAGACATTAAATTACACCATGTGATAACTGAGAATCAACTGGCTGACATCTTTACTAAACCACTAACTTTTGACACATTCAGAATCTTAAGGAATAGATTGGGTGTGATTGACATTAATGCATGAACTTGATATTTACTGAATTCTGAATTTTCTATTTTATTGCTTTTTTACTCTTTTGTTTGTTTCAAATTTGTTTGTTTTACTTTTTACTTGCTTTTATTTTTTGTGTTTTATTTCTATTATTTTAGTTTTTTTCTTCTTTTCTTTGTGATCACTGCTGAGATAATATTTTATGCCATGTTTTTGCTTTTGAAAATTTGTAGTTAATATTTTACATCTCTAAATCAGTTAAAGGGAGAAACACCATTGATTCTTTCCTTTCCTCTAACCTCTTTTAGCAGTGTAATTTTCTTTTCTAGATAAAATTCTATCCCAAATTAACAACTAAACTTTGCGATTAAGATATTTTCTATCTTGCTACAGTAATCTATCATGTATATATATAATGTTCAAAGTCTTTATATTACTTTTAAATTCTTTGATATATTATCATTGCATTTATCATATGAATTTGATTCTGTTTTGTGGTTTATTCTTTCCTATATTAGAGAGTTAGTTTTTCTTCTCTAATATCAAGAATATATATTCACAACTGAGAGTATTTAAGAGTTTTGAAAGGGATCTTGCTTGCAAAAATGTCAAGGGAATAAAATGAGCCTAAAAAAGAATAAAAATTGAAAAGATGCATAATAACCTCCAAAAAGAATTAAAAGATACACAAAGTATATCAAAAATTAAAAGATGCATAAAGTGTGTCAATCAATTGACAAGAGGCATAAAATGAGCTCACAAATGGCAAGCTTCCATCTCTTTCAATACTTTTAAATCTTAGAAAAATTCATGTGTCACTTGATATTTTCAAAGGCTTGATTTCAAATTTCACAATTGTGATAAATTACTTTCGTATATTATTCTATAAGATATTTTTCTGGAACCAAGTTTTGCATGTATCTCTTTTTCTTATCCAATTGGATTTTTTGAGTTAGGTCTTTTATTTTTAAAAGACTATTTTCCCTAAGAGAAGTCCAAGATAGTGCTAACAGGATCGGATATTATACCATTTTTTAGATTTTGATAATATTAATTTATTGTTCTTATAAATTTTTTATTCAATCATATGGAGAATTTATCATTTTTCTTCTTTGATTAAAAAAAAACACTTTTCTTTCATTCTTCTTTTTCATCCTCTGTTATGCTTTTTCTTTTCTATTTTTTTCTCCTCCTTTTTGTGATGTCAAAAGGGGAGCAGTATTTGTTTGAATTTGTGTCGTCATACTTTTTCTCTTGTTCATGCTTTATGTTTTACTTATTTGTGTTCTATTTAGTTTTGATTTTAATTATTTGCCATTATAAAAAAGGGGGAGATTATTACAAATCTAATTTTAAGAAATAGAATTTTGATGATAGTAAACATTTCTATTTTTCTATGACTATCTTACCTACTAATGTTTCAGGTCCACAAGATCGAATTGCAAATTGAACCAGCTCAAGATTGGGTAGATTCAGACTTAGTTAGTTTGTAACACACGTCAAGTGTCTTTTTTCCTTTCTTGAGTTAATTATAAAAGTTGTAGATCCTGATGCTAAGTAACCTCACACACACACTTGGGAGAAATATTATGTTTGATTGTTAGAGTTTTCTATTTTGATCACAATTGTTGGGGATGATCCAAAAATTCTCCTAGACAATTAGTTAAACATAAAAACCCTAATTAGGGTATCCTTGTTCAAGCAGCTACAATTAAGAGAATCATCTATTTGCATTGTCTAGGATGATAGGCTCAAATCAGAAAGAATCCTCTGCCATATCTATTTAGGCATCTTTTATTTTTGGACATCATCCAGGACATCGTCCTAGATGATGCAGTATAATTATGCCTAAATTAATATGGTAATTAAGAAAAGTAATTAAGGTTTGATTGCTCGATCATATTATCCTAATCTATCACAGGATCATTCGGGACGATCAGTTAACAAACCTTAGTTCTTCCTGGATGAACAAAAATTGGCCTGATTTCATTTAGGGTGATACTTTGGACGATATGTACTGAATTAAATTAATCATCTGAGATGATCAAGTTATTTTATCATCATCCAGAAATTCATTCAGGGCAATATTCTGGATGATACTCATTATTTTTTTACTAATAGGCCCGGACGATCTAGTTATTTTTCCATCATCCAAAAAGCCATCGAGGGTGATAGTATGGACGATATTCGATGACTTGGACTAATTGTACAAGATGATATTCTATCATCCTGGACGATCTTAACAAATTAACCTTCTAATCATCCAGACTCTCCCAAATCATCTTGGCTGATTAAGTTAAATTTAAACTGATCGTATGGGATGATCGATCGATCGTCCTGGACGATTATGTTGGTTTATTGAAATTAAGAGCTAATATGAAGCTCTTCTTTATAAGACCTCCTGTTATACCAAATAGAATATCTTTTGTTGTTGTCCTGACTTGAGAGAGCCAAGAGGGGGAGAGCAAGGGAGAGAGAGAGAGAGAGAGAGAGAGAGAGGATCTTATTAGGGAGAGTTTATGAGGGGTTTCACAAAGGTTGCTCCAAGAAAGGATCCACATCATCTTCTCCAATCATTCTCCCTGGTTCCTTGGGGGTTCTAGAGAGGTCTACTTTAGCAATTGATCAAGGTTCTCTATCTACTTCTAGAGGAAGCAAAATGAGTTGGGTTCTCTGCCTGCTTCTGGAGGAAGCAAAAAGGAGTTGGGTTCTCTGCCTGCTTTAAGAGGAAGTAAAAGGAGTTGGGTTCTCTTCCTAACTAGAAATTGGTGGAAAGGAGTTTGTGTATAGGCTTATTTGCCTTACTATGGGGCAAAAGGAGAGACACTGAGTTTAGTGCAATACTCAGAGGGTACCTCCTGGGAGTGGATGTAGGTCAAGTTGACCGAATCACTATAAAATTTGGTGTGTTCTTTCTTATTATTTCTTTTGCATTTAATTTCCACACTTTGTTTCTCTTGTGGTGAATCTTGGTTTGGTTGTGTTTGTGTTTTTGTTTGGAGAAAATTTTAAATACCAATTCACCCCCCTTTTGGTTAGCCTCTGGACTAGTTTATAAGGGCCTAACATCCCTGCCAAACTTTTAAAATTTTGAACTAAATGAATAGTATAATATACATTATACTGGATGTTTTGTAAAGAAGATTTCTAATTATACTGGTGATCATCTTGTACAAATTAAAGGAAATTAAACTAATCATTATGTATGATCTGGATAAGAAATTGAACAGTTCATCCCATGACTATTTCATCATACTAAATGAACCTAATTTTTTAAACTAATCATACTATACAATATTTGATTGTATTATAGGAATAGTGATGGATGAATTGAAAAATTAGATTTTTTTGAAGCGTTGTTTAAATACTTTCTTAAGAGACTTTATGAGAGTCATTTACTATTGTGTTATCTAGAGCTAGAGCTTTGAGAGAGAGATTGGAGATCTTTGAGAAGGAGAAAGGAGTGCTTGTGCATGAGGAGAAGAAGTGTGAGGGGATTCCACATGGTTGCTCCGAGCAAGCTTTTATGTTGTTTCCCCTAGGTGACTTGTTTTGTTTCGTCGTTGGCTCTTGGAAGTAGAACTTTAAGGCCAAATATTGTCAAGCTTCTCTAATTTCACCAGGAGGGTGAAAACTAGTGCTAGGTTCTCTGCCTTCACTAGGATAGTGAAAAATGAGTCAAAGTTCTCTGCCTTTATCAGGAGGGTGAAAAATGAGTCAGTGTTGTTTGCCGCACTGGTTTAGTAAAAAGATTGTAAGGGCTTCTCTGCCTAGATGTGGGTAGTAAAGGAGAGACACTATAATTTTTAGTGTAATACTCAGAGAGGAGGACTCTAGGAAGAGGATGTAGGTCAAGGTTAATTGAACTATTATAAAATTTTTGTGTGCTCGTTCTACTTTTTTTTCACACTTTTATTTTTGTATTTTAATTTTTTGTAATTCTTTTTTGAAAAATTCATATTGAGAACGTTGTGGTTGGTAGTTGATTGATTCAATTGAATTAACTTCCACATTAGGTGATTTAATTTCTTTAAAAATATTAAAAATATTTTTTGTGTTAATTTTTTTTAAAACCCTAATTTAGCCCCCTCTTGGTGTGCCATGAGCAATTCAACAAAGTTTTTCAACCTCCATTGAACTTTCACATGCATACATGATGGGAATGAAAACTAATTATTAATTTTTTTGTTCAATTATATTTTACGATCTACATTATATTGTATGATGAATTCAAATAGAAATTAATTAAACTATTTAATTTCAATGAGTGAAAATAATTTTAAAGTATAACTAATCATACTATATGACTAACATATCATACTAGACAATTAACTATTGTCAGAAACCTTGCTATCGAATCAAACTTACTTAAAATAGGCAAATTTAAAATTTAAAAATTGAACTATTCGTATTATATAAGCCTATTCATTTTGTATGATCTTTGATAATATTACTTAATTTAAGTCAGGTAATTAAGAAATCAAATTAGATATGAATTAATTATTTATCATACTAGATGATCATGTTTCATACTTTACAAATCACCAAATGAATCTCTAGATGAACTTGATTCATCTTGTAGGATCAGATGTTTAGTTTGAACTAATCATACAATATGATTTTAAAACATTCTGGATGATCTATGATGGTAATGAACTATTCATAATATTTGCTACTCTTATTATAGTGTACGAATGCAGTTGACTGAATTAACAAATTATAGTTTTAGAAGTCCACTATTTAAACTATTATTAAGACTTCATAAGAGTTTTTTGGTAGTAAAAGGGTTTAGTCTTCTATAATAGAGCATTAAAGAGAGGGATTTGAGCTAAAGGAGGGAAAAGGTGATGTTGTTAAAAAGGGAGAAGATCCTTGTGGGTATCAAGAGAGTGTGATAGGGGATTCCTTGCAGCTTCTCTAGCTAACTTGCATTAGAGTTCCTCCATGTATCATTATTCATCTTGAGGGAAGCTCTGTGAAGAACCTTTTGGTGTCAAAGGAATGTTGGCTACTCTTCCACACTAGGAAGGTGAAAGTAAATTGGGCTAATATGATGCATGGGAAGGTGAAAGAGATTCGGAATACTTCACCGCACCAGAAGGATTAAAGTGATTTGGGTTACTCTGTTATACAAAAAAGGTGAAAGTGATTTGGGTTACTCTTTCATACCAGAAGGGTAAGTGAATTGGGCTATTTTGCCGCATCGAGTAGGTGGAAGGGATCCAGTTACTCTTTCATACCGGGTTTGTGAAAGTGATTTTGTAAGGCCTTCTTTACCTATAGTGGCTTAAGAAGTCACTATTTATTTAATGTAATACTCAAAGGGGAGGACTTGGGAGAGTGGACATATGTCAAGTTGACCAAACCACTATAAAAATCTGGTTTGCATTCTTTTATTTATGAATTTACTTATTATTGTTTACATTCTTGCATATTTAATTTTACTGCAATTAGGTTGAGTTTCATAATCATTATAATTGATTGAATTCATCAGTACTCAAAAAGATTAAAAAGAATTTAAAAAATAAAATGAAACAAATAATTATTATTTGATTTTGTACAAAATAAAAAAAATAAAAAGATTAGTCTTTATATTTGGCTTTGTTATTTTGATATGATATTTCACTTCCATATTAAAAATTTTTATTTTGGTTATTTGATTAAAAAAAGTTTTTGAAAAAACTTTTAAGCACTAATTAACTCCCCTCTTAGTGTATCATTCCATATTACAATTGGTTTGAAACCATCTATTAAACTTTTAATTGGTATTAGAGAGGGTTCCTTAGGAAGGCACTAATGAGGTGAAAAAATCCCATTTAAATTAACTATTTCATGAATATAAACTGTTCCACATGAAACCTAGTGAAATAATATTTGATAAGTATACTAGGTTCAAAAAAGATAGTAACTTCTTCATATGCTTTAGATAGAGAATTGTCCAATTTTGAAATGGTGAATAAAATAATACGTTATTTGCATGTTTCTTTTGATGTAAAAGTCACCACCCTATCTGATTATAAAGATTAAATATTTATTCTATTGAAATCTTATTGGACTCCCTTATTGCTTATGAGCAAAATGTCAGCAAAAGACCCTTAGATACAGGTGATAGAAAGAAGTAGAGAATAATGATATTAAAGGCTGATGATACATATAGTAGTAACTTAGGAGCTGTTGAGAATGAAGACATTGCTCTTATG
Organism: Dendrobium catenatum; assembly: GCF_001605985.2. NCBI lineage: Eukaryota > Viridiplantae > Streptophyta > Magnoliopsida > Asparagales > Orchidaceae > Dendrobium > Dendrobium catenatum. The sequence goes on from NW_021319335.1 coordinate 186,727, forward strand.
ACCTATCAATTTAAGAGCTTTCGGAAGCATAAAAAGAAGCACTACCATGAAAAGGGAAAATTTAAAATTGGAAAATTCAATAAAATTTCATCTCACATGATTTGCTTTTAAGTGTAGGAAGCCTAGACACTTGAAGTCTAATTTTCCAATCTTAAGAGCCACCCTATGAAGGAAAAGGATGAGGATAAGTCTAATTAAAATGGGGAAAGAAAAAGATCTAAAAATCATTTTGAGTGAACTCAGATTCATAATTCTTAGAACTGAAACCAGAAGAGGAGGTAACTAACCAGTGTTTAATAGTGTGGGAAACTTTGATCAGAATGAAGAATGCTCTCACAAATGGCCAGTGAGTGCATGTTGCACATAGACAGTCACTACTCAAGGCATGTAATGGGAGATCTAAAGGGGTTCATAATGTTGGAGGCAAGGAGTGGAGGCAAGGTAATATTGAAAAAAGTGGTAGGTACATGTACCACTTGAAAAATGGTATGTACATGCTTGATTCGTAAATCAAATGATTTTATTGTTAAACATATACTTTTAGTAGAATGATTAAAGTATAGCTAAGTATCAACCATTGTTGTGATAAAGGTTTTGACATTTTGTTTCTTTCTAAAAAATTGCCTTATTTCTTTGAATGAGAAAACTATTTTGGAAGAAAAAAGTGTTAATAATGTATACATATTAAATTTGAATTGCATTAATACATATAAGGAAATTTATTGCTTTAAAACTATTTTAGATTAGTCTTGGTTATGGCATAGGCAACTATATAGTATTAACATGAACACACTTTAGAAAATAACTCAGTGGGATCTAGTTAGAGCATCCCTAAGTTAGAGTTCACTAAGGATCATTTGTGTGATGCTTATTACTTAGGAAAGCATACTAGATCTTCATTCCACTATATTAAGAAGATTATAACCATTAGATCTTCAAAAATCCCCCATATGGACTTGTTTAGACTTATTAGTATAACTAGTCTTGGTGGTAAGAGTTTTGTTTTTGTGGTTATGGATGACTATTTGATATGGGATTTGTGTGAACTTGTGCATGTAGGCAATAAAGACTTTATTATAGACTATGTAATGGAAGCTTGAGCTTGTCTATATTGAGTAATGCTTAGGTTTTCCTTAATATGTTAATGATGAAAGCTGCTTAAATTTATGTAAGTATGCGTGCCAAATTAATTAATAATGTAATTAAGTAGCGTGTCGAACCCACAAGGAATTGTTATGCTAACTTGTAACAAAACTATTATGATATACTTTCAAAGCATAATTAATCCTACTAAAATTAAAATGATGCTTTAGGAATTTCTGTCACTTGATAAAAATAGTAAAAAGTTAATACAATATTTAATAAAATATTTTAGATTGATGAGTGCAAATACCATATTTTTCTTAATAAGACTCTTAATTGTAGATGTAATTTAGAGTATGTATATCCCAAGATCTCTATCAAGCTTGCAGGGATATTTGTTGACCTCTTACATTTATGATATCTCCTTAAGAATCTATAATATTCAAACAATATATGTTTAAGCATGCCAACATTCTATCTCAATATTTCTGATTATTCTTACATTCCTCCACCGAGACTATATATTACATTAGATTTTAGCTATATATATGGACATTATATGTATTAAATGAAGAATGGGCTATAATAAAAAATATCATTAAATCTTTAAATAATAAGAGTCTTCATTAGTATTTTAATATGCTCTTCACATCATAAAAAAAAAAGAGATTTTATCAGACATAGAATAAATGATAAGCAAACTCATTTTCATTATATTCAGAGAAGAATCACAGTACACGTGAAATATTATAATGTTATCACTATGTAGGATTAAGGTTTCTTCTTTACACTCCTTCATTCACTTACAGAGTTGCTTTAACAAAACACAGACAAAGAACTCAAAAAGATTATATTTGTTGATTCTATATAGATTGTTAAACTTATGCAATTGTCCCACGGCTAATCAAGGTGTGTGTGTGGGGGGGTGGTGAATAGGTAATTTAATAAAATCTCTTAGATTTGTTAATAAAAAACCAATTTAAGTAATTTTCAACTTTGATTATCTTTTTTAAAAAACTTTCAATCATAAATATCGAAGTGCCAAAAATAAAAATAAAATGTAGAAATTAAAAATGACACAAAGGTTTATAGTGGTTCGGTCAAACACGACCTACATCCACTCCCTAAAGACTCCCTCTTTAGGTATTGCACTATTACCAAAGTGAATCTCCTTTTGCCCCCAAAGAAAAGTGGAGAAGCCTTTACAAATCTTCTCTTCCATCAATCCTCGGTACAACAGATAACCATCGTCCTTTCTCACTCTCCATGTGTTGGTAGAGAACCGTCATCTATTCACAGTCTCCAAGTGTCAATTTAGAACTGTCATTCTTTCACTCCCTTCAAGTGTTGGTAGAGTACCATCATCTATTCACACTCTCCAAGTGTCGGCAGAGTACTGGATCTTCTTCAAGGATATTTTCACGAGCAACTAAAAAGAAGAAAAGAAGAGTAATAACAAAAAAATATAAAGAGATCCTTACCTTTGAGTAACATTGTGAACCCTTCACACTCCACTTGTAAGAAATTTCTCTCAAATACTCTCCCATACTCTCTCTTTCACTTTCCCTTGAAAAATCATGAAGAAAAATGCTTTTTAAATTAGTTTTAAAGGACTTTTAATATGAAAGACACAAATAATCATCCAATAAACTAAAATTTTCAATTTTGAGTGTATATGATCGTATAGTACGATCGTGATTTTGTATGTACTAACAGTTCAAAAACTATTGCATATGAAACTTTTATGAATCTATACGAAATGACTTCATACATAATGATCGTCAAGTATGATCCAAGTTCATACTGTATGAACAGTTAGAAAAATTTTCATCTTCATCAGGTGAAGAGGGACCCCACATTTTTGTACTCTAGATGACATCTGTACAAAGATGACATCATACAATACAATCAATTCAAAAAATTTTAGAGTTCATTGGGACAAAAAGGGACCCAACTAATTTTTACTCTGGACGACATACATATGATGATGACATCGTATGATATGATCAATTTAGAAAAATATGAATTCATCGGGACGAAAAGGGACCTGTCTAATTTATACTCTGAACGACATACATATGATGACAACATCATATAATATAATCAGATAAAAAAAATTGAATTCATCAGGACGAAAAGGGACCTCATATTTTTGTACTCTGGAGGACATATGTATGAAGAAAGCTTCATACAATATGAATGGTACTTAGAAAAGTTTTCTACATGCAGTTTATTTGAATGCTCGAAGGAGAAAACAACTCAACAAATTGTCCCGTATGAAATGACTTTGTATAGTACGATCAGTTTAAAAAAATATAATTTTAAGCACTCCCCTAGTGTGTGTGTGTGCATAGTTACTCAATTACAATCACAATCTCTCAGATTCAATAAAATTAAAAATACAGACTTCATTTATAATAAACCTTAATATGATCTGATTTGAAGTCTTTAATAATCTGGAGTATAATTTCTCTGAAATATTAGTACACACAAATAATAAAATATTACATCTAAAATATGTTAGGATAATTTGTAATCAAAATAATAATATTTGGGAATCATAAAAAACATACATGTTGTAAGAATATCTACAATCGAAAACTAAGTTGTAACTATCTCAACAATCTCCCTCTTTTTTATGATGACAAAATAATTATTATTTTAGTTAACATGTATAACCTAAATTTCTCCTTAGCCCCCCCCCCCCCCCCCACAAAAAAAAAAACAAAAGAAACAAAAAAACACAAAACCCCCCCTAAAAGAATAAACAAGTGAATGAAGGAAAATTCCATAAAGATCACAAATTTGTTTTTTTATATATATTTAAACACAAATACAAGATACAAAATAAAAACACAAACACATGAATACAAGAACACGAAATACAATACCAAAATAAAATACAACACAAAATAATATTACTCCCCCTTTTGATAATAACAAAAGGGAATAAGAACAATGAAATGAATGATGTCAAATGAGAAACCATAATAACTGATCTTGAAAGAGATTTAAATATAATTGCAATAACAAAGTTAATTACATAAAATGAAAAAGAAAAATTCAAAAAGTTTAAATTAAAGAAAAACTAGATAAGAAAATTTTATCAAGGTCATGAAGCATTCTAGACAATTAGACATTGAGGATTTTTGCAAAGGTGACGAAGTAAAGATTAGTTATTTTCAATTTTTAATATAAAATATAATTGAAAATTAGATTGAGTTTAATTAAAGATTAAACAATAGAGGAAAGAACAAATTCAATTGACGACATTACACATCTTTTCAAATATTTGTGGCACACTGTGCATCTTTTTTTATTTGGTCTAATTTTGTGACTCTTTTATTTTTCGAACCATTATACATTCTTTCGAATTTTGTACACACTCCACATTTTTCTTTTTAATATTATTTTTTATTTGGTCTTTCGAAAATCAATAATCTAAAAAATTAAATTTCTCTAATAACAAAAATAATTATATTGAAAAAAGAAATATAAAAAATAATAAGACATCAAAATTATAATAATAATATTCAAATCATGTTTGCCTAAAAAGAACATAAGATTGATATCCTTAACTTGATCGAGTTATAAGTTAACTTAAATTTTTAAAAAATTAGATTTCATTATGAAATTAATTTTGTAACGCAAGTTAATTTAAAACACTTTTAGATAAATTAAAACAGACTTTTCATATAGACAAACTCATATTTCAAATAAAGAACAAGAGCAACTAAAACAAAACATGATATTTTTATTGATATCAAAATGATGTAATACATTTAAGTCAACATATCAATAAACATTACTTCTAAAATATCAAAACATAAACACAAATCAAAATAACAAAAAAAGTACTATAGAAGGAAATAAACACTAACATCATCATCACATCAAGAAATAACTGGCATAAGCAACTACAAAGAAGTACATCTAAAATTCTGAAGACTCTGGTCTAGAGGAGGAGGCTGGTTGAAGACTGAGAAATTGCTATTCATGATACCTATATTCGTGTTCACCAAGTCAAACTGACCTCAGATCCACCCCATATCTTGTTGGTACTGTGTATCCTGCTGGTTTAAGTGAGTCTGAATTTGATCAAAATGTTGATCAAAGTGACTCTCCAACTGATCAAAATACTAGACCATCTCTTGAAAGTCAGGTCCCTGAGCAATTGCAGGTGCTCCCCCTTCTCCCTTAGTATCCTCACTTGAATTTTCATTCCAACCAAAAAAGAGATAGAAAATAGGCATCGTTGAAGTATATTGGCATTTCAATGGGAATCTCAAGATGAATAATGTTGTACTTCTTTTCTAAGATATAGGTCACTAAGTGTGCTAGAGCAATATTTTTATTCCTCTTTTGAGAAGAAAACCCAATTTCAAAAATGTTATAAATGTAATCTAGAATGAGTTGGGCTTCATCAATTGGTTGTCCAGTCATGATCAAATAGGTTATAATGGAAAGTAGAGGAGTCATGTTTATGCGATCACCAACTTTAGGAATGATTGAGGTTCTTAAAACATGTTGGATGATCCTGGCATTTTGATTTAAAGTGTAGACTTTAGCCAAGTGACCAACTTGAGTAACCCCTCTAAAAGTTTTGTTTATCTCAGACCAATCATAGTCAGATTTAAAGGTCATAGTGTGTGCTCTAATTCCTCGAGTCCTTAGGTGCAGAAAAGTTTCTAGATCTTCCTTAGTGATTTCTACCAGTTACTTTTTGACAAATGAAGTTATCCTACTCTCATCCTCACTAAAACTCATATTTGCTAAGAAGTAGTAAAAGGTCTCTTTAAGATAAGCATGAATCAAAGTTAAAATAAAGGAGAATAGGGTTGGAGCAAATAGAGGCATAACTTGAAATTGGATATCATCTTGTATCAGTAGTCTTGTGGGAGTGATTTTAGAGGCAATAAACCTGAAGAAGGAATCCTCATTACTTCTAGACAGAAAGTTATCATTCCCACTCTTGGATGACAAACCCTTAGAAAATCTACCACGCTTGCTCGAACTTGCCATTCATAGGTTGAGAAGGATTCAAGGAGGATATTGAAGTGAATGAGAATGAATTTTAAATCCCTCCTATTTAAAGAAAAAAGACCCTTCGTACAATATAAAAATGGATTCGTACGTATGATCTTAAGATCATATGGGATGAAAAATTTTCGTATAGATGAATGATAATATCCAAAATGAAACGACTTTTCATAATCATACAATTTACGAAGCATCCTTTTATACATACTTTTTAACCATACAATCGTACAGACAAACAGGTGTTCATTTGGGACGATCAGTTATTTAAGATCGTTTTAATGACGGTTAGGTTCATCCCCCATAGAGAATGACACATGGTTCGTATAGATGAAATAAAATTTTGTACGTATGATCAGTTGTAATAACTGATTCTACCCAGATAATCATCTATATGTATACAGACGAATGTATAAAGATCGTATGGGATAATGATGACATTGTACAATACTATATATATATATATATATGTATATGAAAAAATCCAAATTTTATGCATTCAACTCCAAAAAAATAGACTTGTTAATGATTTCGTACCATACAAAAATAATTTTATACAGTATGAATATAACACTTTGAAAATTCAGCATGAAAAATTAGAAATAGAACTTTTGATACGTGATACATGTCCAAATCAAACAAAGCGTAAGAAAAAAACCTAAATAAAAAAACACACACACACACACTAATAAAACATTAATGAATAAAAATAGTAAAATTAAATTAAAGCACAAATTATAATCATATCAAGTTTGCAGAAGAATTTATCTAAGAATTAAATATCAATCACACATAACCTTGTTCTTAATGTACTAAAAGTATCAAAGGCTAGTGATTTTGTAAAATTGTCTGCAAGTTAATTTTCAGTTGAAACATGCTTCAATTCAATTTCTCATTTGGATACATGATCCCTAATAAAATGATGCCTTATATATATATTTGGTTATAGAATGTTGAATAGGATTTTTTGAAATGCAAATGACACTAGTGTTATCATAAGAAAGTAGAATTATGCTTATTAAAAATCTTAAATCAATCAACTATTGTTTCAACCAAAGAACTTGTGCCACATAACTTCCTAAGTCAATGTATTTCATTTCAGCAGTAGATAGGGCTATGGAATTCTATTTTCTACTGGACCAAAAAACTAAAGAATTTCTTATAAATTAATAAGTTCCAGATGTGCTCTTTCGATCAATCCTATAACTTGTAAAGTCTAAATCTAAATATCAAATAATTTCAAATGAAGAGCTGTACTTAGGATACCAAATCCCTAAGTTCTGAGTTCCCAAGAGTTATCTCAAAATCTTTTTTACTATTATCAAATGTGATTATTTAGGATCTGATTGAAATCTAGCACACAAATAAATACTAAATATAATATCTAGTTTACTAGCTATCAAATAAAGCAAAGATCCAATAATTCCTTTAAATTTCTTTTGATCAACAGATTTTCCCCTTGGGTCCTTATCTAATTGAACTGAGTAACTCATAGGTGAAATAAATAATTTAGTATTATCCATTTCATACTTCTTAAGGATGTACATAACATACTTTGACTGATTAAGAAATGTTCCCTCCTCAATTTGCTAAATATTAAAACTAAGAAAATAACTAAGATCTCCCATTAGGCTCAACTCAAATTCACTATTCATTTTTTTGGAAAAATCATCATAAAGATTTATATTAGTAGATCCAAAAATAATATCATCAATATAAATCTAAACAATGAGTATATCATTTCCCAATTTCTTTAAAAAGAGAGTGGTGTCCACACTTCCTTTTTTAAAAGATTTCTCTAATAGGAAAGTGCTTAACCTCTCATACCAAGCCTTAGGTGCCTATTTCAATCTGTATAATGCCTTTTTTAATTTAAAAACATGATTATGGAATTTTGAATTTTCAAAATTTAGAGGTTGTTCAACATAAACTTCCACTTGAATCATCCATTTAAATAGGCACTTTTAATATCCATTTCATATAATTTAAATCCTCTAAAATAGGTAAAGGCTAACAAAACCCTAATTGCTTTAAGTCTTGCTATAGAGGCAAAATTTTCCTCAAAATCAATCACTTCAATTTGATTATACCCGTTAGCCACCAATCTAGCCTTATTTCTAACAATAACTCTTGTGTCATTCATTTTATTTTTAAATACACACTTAGTTCCAACTACATTTTGATCCTTTGACCTTGCAATCAATTCCCAAACATCATTCTTTATAAACTGATTTAATTCTTCTTGCATTACCAAAATCTAAAATTCATTCAAAAGTGCTTGATTTACATTTGTGAGGTCTATTGTTAAAATAAAAGCAGAATGATTGACTTCTTTGCTAAGTTCGTGTCTAGTCCTAACACCCTTACTCGGTTCACATAAAATTAATTCCTTAGGGTGGATTTTATAAAATTTCGAAGGCAAAGGATTTTCTTGTTCCAAATTTTCATTCAAATCAACATTCTCAATCCTTTGGGAGTTATTTTCTATATCATACTCTTTCAAATTTGGCTCTTCTAAAATACTAGATTCATCAAATACAACATATGTGGCCTCCTCAACTACCATAGTTCTTTTGTTAAATACTATATACGATTTCCAACATTAGAGTATCCAAGAAAAATTCCTTCATCTGATTTTGGATCAAATTTTCCTAAGGAAGATTTTCCATTATTATATATAAACCTTACATATAAAAACATGCAAATATGACAAGTTAGATGTTCTCCCCTTAAGAAGCTCATAGGGTGTTTTATTCAATTTTGATCTAATGTTCACCCTATACAGAACATAATATGCAGTACTAACTGCTTTAGCCTAAAAATATTTAGGAAGTGAATATTCAGTCAACATGGCTCTAGAGGCTTCAATTAATATTTTGTTCTTTCTTTTGATTATCACATTATATTGAGGGGTCCTAGTTGCAGAAATATTATGATCAATTCCAAATTATTTACAAAAATCCTTAAATTTTTTATTTTCAAATTCACATTCGTGACTACTTTGAATTATTAAAATTTGGCACCCTAGTTTCCTGTGAATTCAATTTAAAAAATCTCCAAATTTCTCAAATAATTCACTCTTATGAAATAAAAATTTAACCCATGTGAATCTTAAGAAATCATCAACTATCACAAATCTGTATATATTCCCTCCTAGACTTACAGTGCTAACTAGTCCAAAAAGATTTATATGAAAAATCTCCAATGATTCGCTAATTCTAAGATCTTTATTAGAATGAAATGTAGACTTCACCTATTTTCCTAGTTGACATGCATCATAAATATGATCCTTAGTAAAATCTAGTTTTGTTATACTTCTAATCAGTTTCTTTTGAGTAATTTTCCTAAGGTTTTTCATGCTAGCGTGACAAAGTATCCTATGTCATAATCATAATTCATCAGAAATTATTTTTAAACAAAAAGCATTAGGAGTTTTAAAACAATTCAAATATAAGATATAAATATTATTTACCCTGGTTTCATACAAAACATCATTTCTATTTAGGCTTAATATGCAGCTAGTGGAAAAAAATTTAATGTTATACCCTTTATCACATATCTAACTAATACTTAAAAAATTATACTATAAGACTTCTATAAGTAAAATATTTTCTATAAAAAATTTATTCAGGTTTTCGATCATACCTCTGCCAACCCCTTTTTTAATGGTATTATTTCCTAGTGTAACCTTGCCTCCATTCCTGACTTTCAGTGATATGAATTTTGTAGTGTCTCCAGTCAATATTTTAAGCAACCACTGTCTAGGTACCAAATGCTCTCATGAGGTCTTATATGAGAGCGTTCCTATAAAACAATCAAATGTTAGACATGGGAACCCAAACAAGTTTGTGTTCTCCTTTTCGAAAATTAAAACTAGATGCATATATGATATGACTTGGTTTATACATCTTAGGTCTCCACACTAAATAAGTTTTACTATGTAAAGTACAAGTGTGTAAAATATGTTTAATTATCCCACAAGTAAAGCATTTAACTTCAGGAAACAATTTTTTCAATCTTTGATAATAAATCTATTTCTTCCTGGGTTTTAAAATTTTTGACCTCAAAATTGGATTAGTAAAATCCTCAAGTGTAGGGGGTAACCTATTTTTCTCAAGAGCTTTCACTGTCACTCTAAGATATGAATTTGCATATTCTAACACATTATTATCATATCTTAGATAGTGCTCACTATTCTCAGATTTATCCCTAAAATCTTTAAATTCCTTTTCCAATTTAGCATAGGATGACTTTAGCAATTCATTTTATTTATTCAAATCATCTAATTCTATAAGTAAGCTCATATGGTTGTTATTTATCTGTGTGTGATCTTTTCTAAGGGTTTCATGCTCTTTTTATAACTCTTGCAATTTTAAGTTTAATATAGCATGCATTTTTTTTAAGTTTTCTATATGCAATATGTATTCTTTCAGAAACTTTAAGTAATTTATCATACGTTAAATTACATACCGCTTCTTGATCTGACTGATCAAGATTATCGGTCATTAAAATAGGTTGTTGACTTCCTCCTTTTCTATTTCTGATGAATCAAAAGCTGAGTCCACCTAGAAAGCTCTATGAAATCTCTTCTTACCCTTTCTCCCATTTGCTTTCTCCTCTATCTTCTCCTTGCTAGGAGTGGCTTTATGATTAGGGCAATCCAATTTTATATGTCCAGGTTTTTTTCATCATAATAAATCACATCATTAGACACCTTAACATTTTTATGGAACTTTCCTTTGTTCCACTGATGGCGTCTCCTCTGCTTCATTTTAAGAAAACTTCTAAATTGCCTTGTAATCAAGGAAATATCATCCTCATCCTCAGGTTGTGACTGAACACTCTCCAAATCATCTACTTTTAGTGCTATATTCTTCTCATTTTGCTATTCTCCTGTATCAATCTTCCTTTGACTCACTCCTTACTCGTAAGTAGTTAGTGATCCAAGAAGATTATCAATTGAGTAAACATTTAAATCTTTAGACCCATTAATCACAGTTGTTTTAGCATCATAAGTAGTAGGCAAATAATGAAGAATTTTATTAACCATTTCAGCATTCGTTAGTTTCCTTCCTAATGCTTGTAAAGAAGTGACTATTTGAGTAAATCTTATGTATATTTCAGAAATGGATTCATTTGGTTTCATGCAAAATAATTCATAATCATGTAATAAGATATTTAATTTAGATTGCTTTACTTCATTAGTCCCATCATAAGTAATGCAAAGCCTATCCTAGATGTCATATCCACTTTTGCAAGTGAAAACCCGCATGTAATCTTTTGACTTAAGTGCACAAAAGACACTATTTAAATATTTTACATTTAGTTATGCTAAGTCACATTTTTTTATACTCCACTCAGTAAAAGGTGTTTCAATCCTAATGCCATATACAAATCTAGTTGGCATAGTATACCCTTCCTGAACTAAAATCCACATGCGATAATCAAGCAATTGAAGAAAAATTGTCATGCGTGTTTTCCAAAAATCAAAAGTGATATTGTCAAATAATAGAGGTCTAGTGATCGAATACCCTTCAAGTGTGTTTCGATTTCCAAAAGTAGTCATTATCATTTTTTAAAAAGTAGTAGAAACTTATAGTTTTGAAACAAAGCTCTGATATCACTTATTGATTATGTATAGGTTGTTAAACATAAGCAATTTTCCTACGGCTAACCAAGAGGGGGGGGGGGGGGGGGGGTGTGAATTGGTAATTTAAAAAATTCTCTTGGATTTTTAATAGAAAACTAATTTAAATAATTTTCAACTTTGATTATCATTTTTAAAAAACTTTTCAACCACAAATATCAAAGTGCATAAAATAAAAATAAAATGCGTAAATTAAAAATGACATAAAGGTTTATAGAAGTTCGATCAAACATGACCTACATCCACTCCCTAAAAAGACTCCCTCTTCAGGTATTGCACTATTACCAAAGTGACTATCCTTTTACCCCCACAACAAGGTGGAGAAGCCTTTATAAATTCTCTCTTCCATTAATCCCCGGTGTGGCAGAGATCCGTCATCTTTTCACGCTCTCCAAGTGTTGACAGAGAACCGTCATCTGTTCACACTCTCCAAGTGTCAGTAGAGAACCGACATCCTTTCACACCCTCCAAGTGATGGATGAGTACCGTCATCTATTCACACTCTCCAAGTGTCTGTAGCATTAGGTCTTCTTCAACGATCATCTCACGAGCAACTAGAGAGAAGAAAAGAAAAGTGATAACTAAAATACACAAAGCGATCCTTACTTTTAAGTAACTTGTTAACCATTCGCTCTCCACTTGCAAGAAATCTCTCTCAAACACTATTCTACACTCTCTCTTTCACTTGCCCTTGAAAAATCATAAAGAAAAATGCTTTTTACATCAGTTTTAAAGGACATTTAATATGAAAAACACAATAAACTGTCCAGTAAACTGAAATTTTCAATTTTGAGGTTGTACGATAATACAATATGATCGTAAGTTCATACGTATAAATAGTTCAAAAAGTGTTGTGCAAAAACCTTTTGTGAAACTGTACAAAATGATTTCGTACACGATGATCATCCTTTATGAACCAAGTTCGTACTATATGAACAGTTGGAAAATTTTCCATCTTCATCGGAACGAACAAGGACCCCATATTTTTGTATTCTGGATGACGTATGTACAAAGATGACATCGTATAGTACGATCAATTTAGGAAATTTAAGAGTTTGTCAGGATGAAAAGAGACCCATCCAATTCATACTCTAGACAAAGTACATATGATGGTGACATCGTACGATATGATTAGTTCAAACAAAAATTGAATTTGTCGGGATGAAAAGGGATGCATCCAATTCATACTATGGATGGCATACGTATGATGATGATATCGTATTGTATAATTAATTCAGAGAAAATTTGAATTCATCGGAATGAAAGGGGACCTCACATTTTCATACTATAGACGGCATATGTACAAAGAAAGCTTCGTACAGTACGAACCATACTTAGAAAAAGTTTCTAACTGCAATTCGTTTGACTGCTCGAAGGGGAAAATAACTGAACAAATCATTCAGTATAAAATGACTTCGTACAATATGATAGATTAAAAAAAATATATAATTTTAAACACTCCCCCATTGTATGTGTACATAATTACTCAATTACAATCACGCTCTCTCAAACTCAATAAAATTAAAAATACAGACTTCATTTATAATAAACCCTAATCTGATCCGATTTGAAGTCTTCAATAATCTTTAGTATAATTTTACTGAAATATTAGTATACACAAACAACAAAACAATACATCCAAAACATGTTAGTAGAATTTGTAATCAAAACAATAATATTTGAGAATCATAAAAAACATACATGTTGCAAGAATATCAATAACCGAAAAACTAAGTGTCAACTATCTCAACAATATCTTGTCTTTCCCTAGCCACCCTTAGATTTTACTCTATGAGGGTACTAGAGAAGGACACCAAAAAATACTAAATTTTACATAAGTGACTAAACTCCTATACAAATAAAACATAATATTTATTTATATAAAAAAATGGCATTTAGCACTATGACGATTGAAAGTGTGGCACTAAAGTGCATAAAAGTGAACTAATACCTCGGAGCTGAAATGTTTGCTCTACCACAATGTTTAATGATATGGAATAGTGTTTTAGTGAATAGTTGCGACCTTCGACTAAAATAATGTTACCCTTAAAAGTTATAACTGCTACACCTCAATACTGTTGAAATTAGAGAGATGTGGCACCTGAGTGGATAAATTTGCATTGAGCTATTGAAATGTGTTGCACCGTAACATTCAATTTCTTGAGAACCTAACACTGCTAAGCTGTCTTCCTTACACAGTGGTGCTTCTAATGCTATGACACTGGATGTGTTTTTGCTATATTGCTCATAAATAGAGAGTATGACACTATAATGTCCATAAGTGATGACTCGGCGGTGTTGAATTTAGCGAAGTGGTTGTGCTTTCTTTGGAATTATGGTGCTGAATGTTCCTTTGTATTTTTCACCATTTTTTTTCTATAAAATAATAATGAAAATAATATATTTTTATTGAAGTTCAATCATAATAAACATTATATAATTTACACTTATCAAATTCTCCCCAGCTTAAACTCTTGATTGTCCTAAAAAAATAAGAAATCTACACTTATGATTAATTTAGTAACTAAAGTAAAAATTGATAATTTTAAATTACTAAAATATGTAATAATACATCACGATCTAGAAGTAATTGAGATGAACAAGGTTATAATTTTAGTTTAGAAATCCTAATAGTTATTTTAACCCGTCACCCATACCATTACTTATTCTGAATTTATATGTTATGAATATAATACAACAACAACAACAACAACAACAACAACAACAACAACAAAAATAACAACAACAACATCAAGCCTTTGTTCCACTACATGGGCCAGCTACATGAATCCTTTTTTGCCATTGTGTCTAGTTAAAAGTCAAATTCTCATTGAAATCTAATAAAGGAGACCATTTCTAATATTTTCTAACCAATTCTTTTTAGGTCTTCCTCTACCTTTCTTAACATAAGCCAAATCTAATACCTCAACTTTCCTAACTAGGTGATCGAAAGGTCTCCATTTAATGTGATCAAACCATCTAAGGAGACTCTCTCTAATCTTATCTTCCACTAGAGCAACTCCAATATTTTCACTTATATGCTCATTTCATATCCTATCTCTAAGGCTAAAGCCACTCATCCACCTAAGCATCCTCATCTCTGTAACACTTAACTTATTACTATGATTCTCTTTTAATGGCCAACATTTGGCACCATAAAGCATTACAGGTCTCACCACCATCTTATAGAATTTTCACTTAAGTTTGAGGGGGAATTTTTTTATCGCACAATAATCTTGATGCATTCCTCCACTTCAACCATCCAACTTGGATTCTACTGATAATATCCCCATTTATTTCACCATCACTCTGAAGAATAGATCCAATATATTTAAAATGTGTACTCTTATTAATAACTTGATCGTCTAAAGTCACAATCCCCTCACTAGGTCTATTTCTACTAAAATTACACTCCATGTATTCAGTTATAGATCTACTCAAGCGAAAACCTTTAGAATCTAAGGTTGACCTCTATAATTCAAGTTTACCTTCAACTCCCTCTCTAGTCTTATCAACAAGAAAAATATCATTAGAAAAAAGCATACACCAAGCTATATCCTCTTACAAATGTCTAGCGAGAACATCCATGACTAAAGCAAAAAGGTATGGACTTAAGGATGATCCTTGATGTAATCCAACCGAAATAGAAAAATACTTGGTTAATGCACCTTGTGTTTGAACACAAATAATAGCTCCTGCATACATATCTTTAATGATTTGAATATAAGAATTATTAACTCCTTTCTTATGAAGAATTCTTTGAATAACTTCTCTTGGAACTTTATCATATGCTTTCCCTAAATCAATAAATATCATACGTAGAATCTCCTTATTCTATCTATATTTCTTCATCAAACCTTTCAATAAATGTATGAATTCCATAATAAACCTACCCGGCATGAAACCAATTTAATTTTGAGAAACATTAGTATCACGCCATAACCTATGCTCCATAACTCGCTCCCATAGTTTTAAAGTATAACACATTAACTTAATTCCTCTATAATTCGCACACTCATGTGCATCACCTCTTAAAAATAAGAATTAACACACTCTTTCTCCACTGATCTGACATCCTTTTAGGCTTCAAAATAGTATTAAAAAGTTAAATAACCCAAGAAATTCCTTCATCTCCTAAGCATTTCCACATCTCATTGGAATATCATGTGGTTCAACAGATTTTCCATACTTCATTTTCTTTAAAGCCTCTCTAACTTTGGTTTAACTAATACATCGATAAAAAAAAAATTTATTTTTATTTAGGTGTTAAAGTCACTAAAGTCAATCGTATTTTCATATTCTTCATTAAAAAGTTTATTAAAATATCTCATCCACCTTTGTTGAATAGCATCTTTTAAGAAAAGTACTTTTTGATCTTCATCCTTAATACACTTCACTTGAACTAAATCCTTACTACTCTTATCACTTTGTTTGGCTAACTTATACATATAATCTTTCTCCCTCCTTAGTATCTAATCTATTATATAAATTATTAAAAGCTAAGCGATTTGCATCGCAAATATCTTTATTAGATTCCTTACAAGCTTCTTTATAGCTTTCCCAATTATCATAATTTTTACATCTAAACTAATTTTTATAATAAATCTTCTTATTTTTATCTTTTCTTGCACATTTGGATTCCAGCATTAACTATTTTTAATATTAAGAGTTTTTCCCTTTGAAACTCCAAGCACATATTTTAAAATATTATTAAAATTAGTAGCCACTTTTTCCCACATAATATTAGCATTCTCATTCATAGACAAAATTTTAAGATATAAAAACTTACTCTCAAAAATACTTTTGTTAATATTCTTTAAATGCCCCCATATAATACTAGAAAATTATTTTACTTTATTTTTTATTTTCCGCCCCTTTATCTTAAATTTCAAAACTAATAATCGATGTTGGGTACATAAAGTTTTACACAAAATAACTTTATAATCTTTGAAATCTAAAAAATCTAATTTTCTTATAAGAAAATAATCAATTTTGCATTTTACTATATCCATTTTTATATGTGATGAGATGCTCATCTCTATTCTTAAATAAGATATTAGCTATTAAGAAATCATAAGCTAAAGAAAAATCTAATATGGTCTTACCACCTTTATTTTTTGTTCCAAACCCATGGCCACCATGAATACTTTTAAAATCATTTACCTCTTTACCAACATGTCCATTTAAATTTCCTCCAATAAAAACTCTTTCTTCAAGATGTATCTTTTATATTAATTCTTTTAAATCATTTCAAAATTTTAATTTTTAACACATATCCAAACCTACTTGAGGAGCATAAGCACTTATAATATTAACAATCTTAGAATCAACAACAATCTTTAAAACTATAATTATATTTCTAATTCAATTAATTTTTATAATATTATCCTTCAAACTCTTATCTATAATCACACATACACTATTTATAGTATGACTCCGACATGAATACCATAGTTTATATCCTAAACTATCACTCCTTAGCCTTCTCTCCAACCTGTTTAGTTTTATGAATGCACTAAATATTTATCTTCCTATGAATCAAAATTTTTATTAATTCCATTAATTTTCCTATAAGGGAGGAGTTTACATTCTATGTTCTAATTTTACTTTCAGGGACTAGCTTCTTTGCCCACATCCATCCTTTATGTGGGAACCCTTACATATTTAACATTACACTCGGGCGCCGGTGTAGCGGCTCTTGCACACTTTTTCCTGTATTCAAGCCATAAATCATATCATTTTCAGGGGATGACCTAGCATTAACATAATTTTTAAAAGGTTCATCTCATGATTATTTGATAAGTTTTATGCTGGCTATCAACTACCTAACGCTACCCTCCACTTTTCACATCTAAGACTTGGGACCTGGCAACAATAGTATTATGTTATGAATATAATCATTGACTATTAAATTTTGAAATGAATAATGCAGTTTTAAAGGTTAGATGGGTTTGTAGTTAATATTGAAATTCATTAGTTCACCATCATCTATATTCAATTTTCTATTTATCCTTTGCGTATTTAAGTACAAGATTGCAATTTGACTTTATGTTTTTAATTGATACTAATTTTAAATTTACTATTATTATTTTCTTTCTTTCTATATCTTTTCTCATAATTACTTTCTTTTCATTTGTATAGAGTGCATAGTTAATGATTTTGAATATAAGTTTTGTTATAATCATTTACAATCTTAATGATTTAAATGTAATAATTTAATAAGATCACTAGTTCCAATTTCAAGTTACCATGGTTTCTAATTTTGACCTACTCCTATTTATTCTTAACATTAATTATTTTAATTCAAAGGTAAAAATATAAATGATATAAAACTAAATAATTAATACTGAATAATTAGTACTTAAGGCACTATTCTAACGTAATAATTCATTAATTCTCATGGCTATAACAGACATATCAAAAAACTGTAATTATGACAAACTATCACATCACTAAGATTTCCCTCAAGGCAAAGAAATGGATAACAAATAAATAAAAAGCAATAAAATAAGTGCATCATTCACTCTCTTTCTCTCTACTTGCCTCTTAACTAGTAGAATTTGGATCTTCCTCTTCTTCATCTTCCTCCTCCTCCTCATCATCGTCATGATGGTCTCTCTCTAGGCTAACAAACAAAAGGTTTATACATAGGTGTTATTAGAAAATAGACCTAATCAACATTCTCCACAAATGGACTACTTCAGAACATTCCCATAAGAGCATCATTGAAATTAGACATGTATATATAATGCTTCTCTTATTGGTCCATGCTGTGGGCCACCCTCATCTTCATTTCAAATTGTCAGTCCCTAGATTCATCCAAAAATTAGTCACATCTTCCATTTTCCCTCTTAACCCAGCAACCTTGTCACTTAAAGTTTTAAGAGTTCGAGCACTCCCACCACTATTGCTACTATCAGACCTACCATATAATCTAGGATTACAAGGATCCCCTTCTTCCACCTCTCTCTCTCTCTCTGCTTGCTTAACATTTAAAAATTTTCTCTTTGTGAAGGTAAAATAGGGAACAACTGTTCCTCAATTTGATCCCCCCTTACACTACCTTCAACACATAGGGCATAAATAAGAGAAGATGTGCTCCAATCTAACATACGTGGTACCTCGAATGATATATATTAGAGAGGAGAAAATAAGTTTCCTAACATATATCAATAAAGTAACCCATATGAATAGTATAATTCAAAAGGGAACTATCACGGGTTACTTCACTAATGTATCTATTGGGCCAACATATGAGCTGAAATAAAATAATGCCATGATTTAGAAGTTTGGGTAATAAAGGTAGTAGGAAAATTAATAATTTGTTTTATGTCTTCTCCAACTAGTTCCATTATTAGGTCCACACAAATTTCTCAAAATATCCTTAGTATCTATAGGGGTTCTTATGAAAGTAGTATATTCATCAAATTAAAAATCTCTTAGTTTATAGACTTTGTTAATGGTGATAGAATTAAAAGGGATCCACTTACCCCTCACATAACATCTATTTTCTACGACCTCCTACACATTGGAAAAAATTTCCTTCACCACATTGACAAAAGCTACGAAGGGTTCCTCACAGAAGTGTTCCCATCCTTTATAATAATTTTCTTAATGGGATGACAAGGATTTCGGAAAACATACTAAAAAATTTGTTGTTTGCTAATAACTAAATCAGCAAATCTTGACTCAGCTTCTGCAGAAATGAACCTACTCTTGTCATAAGAAGAGGAAGCCCTCTTCTTTCCGGTCATCTTGGGATCCATTTCTCTTGAGAAGTTAAAAGAATAGAAGAGTTTGAAAGGAATGAAATGATTTGAATGAACTAAAGAACTCACACTCTATTAATAGAGTGTTGAAGTACTTTGGCGCTGAAGGATGCGACACTACAGTGCTGAAGTTATGCAAAAAATGATAGAATTGTCAAACCAATAGGCACTGCAATGGTGCAGACCATGTGATGCAGTAGCGCTATATGTTGAAAATTTTAGCGTCACTTTGAGATAGATAGTTACTGCAATGGTTGACACATGTAAGTGCAATTGCACTTAAAGTAGGTGACTTCCACTGCGCTTTAAATGAATCATTAATGAACATGCAATAACAGCACAACGTTAGTTATCAATGCTGTGGTGCTCACCAATGTATCATAATGTAAAGTTATGATTATACAAGTACTTTTGATCTTATATGATTGCCCTTTTGACGGAAATGACCAGGCGCCTCAACACTTGAAATTATAACGCAGTGGTGCTGCATGAGCAAAAAAAAAAAGGTTTATTTTGAGTACTTTTTCCTAAGAGATTAGCATTGTAATATCAATTTTCAAAATCACAATGCTTGAAGGTCAGCACTACAGTGCTCAGAGACGTAGTGTTGTAGTGTTAGATCAAATTTTAGCTCATTAATTATTCTTAGGAATTATATTATAATTTTAATTAATAAAAAAACAATATGTTACAAAAAATTTCAATAACAATAAAATAAGTAACATGAAACATGTAAACTATAACAATTAATGTGGAACACTAAACATAACGGGTTATCTCCCAAATGCGCTAAGTTTATAGTCTTCAGTCAGACTTGTTAACATATAACACTTTGGCTAAGGTTCATCATTACCACTCCTAAAGTGGTTTTCACTAGGATCATTTCCTTTCTCCTTTGGATGAACCTTAATATTGCTTGGGAACAATCCAAGAGGCCTACTACTAACTGAAATTGTAAGTTGACCTAATTGATTTTTCAAATATTTAAAAAAAGCAGCTTGACTTTGTAATCAAATTTCTAACTACAACACTATATCTTTCAAAGGTGACTTTTTATTTTCAAACTGATTATTTTAATTTAATCCATGAGGATAAGAGGTATATAATTCATAATAGGTTGTTTAGGATTGTTCCAAATTCATCATTGATTATTTTGACCCAAATTCCATTCATACTACCATCAATATTATTTGACCAATTAAAATTAGGATGGTTCCTCCAAACTAAATTATATATATTGGAGTAAGAATTATTTTAACTACTAATAAATTCATATTTTTAATTCCTTGCACACCACTATCTCCATTATAATTTAAATCTTAATCTTCTAATTACATAGATGATTTAAATACTGATCCTGAATTGATCCCTATTATGTTCAATTCTTAGAAATTATTAAAAGTTGTGTAGTCAAAATTGACATTGCATCTGATTCATAAATTCTAGTTATTCTCTTAGGATTTATCCTATCAGTAGGCCACTAAAAATTATTAGTTGCTATTTCCTCTATTAATTCATATGCTTCCTCAAATGGCATGGATATTAAAGATCCTCCACCTGCATCATCTATAATTACTCTAAGAGATCCTACTAATCCATTTTAAAAAAATTGAATAACCAACCAATCAAGTAAGTGTAATGAGGGATTTCCTAAGCATTTTATTAAATCTCTCCTAACTTTCATAAATTGATTCTCCTTAAAATTGGCAAAAGATGTGATATCATTTTATGTTTGACAGTCTTTGAAGGTGAGAAATATTTAGCAAGAAATTTGTGATCCAACTTATTCTAATTGATTATAGAGCTTGGGGGTAAAGAATTTGACCTCATCTTAGCATTGTCTCTTGGAAAAAAATGAAACAATCAAAGCCTAATACCATCATCATTGACACCATTATATATAAATATTTCACATATTTCTAGGAAACTAGCTAAGTATAAATTACAATCTTCAACAGGAGTTTCCCCAAATTAGAAATTTTGAACCATCTGAATTATGGAAAATTTTAATTTAAATTTATTAGCCTCGATATTAGGTCTATTAATACTCTGATGAATTTAATCTACTGCAAGGTTCGCATAATCCCTAAGAGGTCTTGAATGATGTTGATGTAATACTAGTTTAGATATTTTCAAAATCTTTTTAGTTTTTTATTTTATTTTTAAAGGGTAATTTATTTCTCAAAATCAAATAAAAAAGACTCCTTTCTAGATCTACTTAGTATGTAATAATGAATACATGATCAACAAATAAAATATGAAAAAAAATATAAGTAGGCCTAAATATACACTTTCTCAACAATATAATTAAAATTACAAAAAGCAAATTACTTCCTCGGCAATGATGCCAAAAACTTGATGAGAGGTGTGTGGACTTGTGCATGCAGGTAAGAAAGGCTTTGTTATAGACTATGTAAAGAATGTTTGAGCTTGTCAATGTTGAGTAATATTTAGGTTTTCCTTGATTTGTTAACAATAAAACACACTTAAATTTATATAAGTTTACATGTCAAATCAAGTAATAAAGTGATTAAGTAGAGTGTAGAACCCACGAGAAAGTGTTATGCTTACTTGAAACAAAACTATTACTGCTTACTTCAATGCATAAGTTATCCCACTAAACTAAAAATTATGTTTTTAGAATTTTATCACTTGATAAAAATAGTAAAAGAGTTATACAATATTTAAAAAAATGTTTTGGATTGATAAATTCAAATACCTTATTTTTTATTATTGAGAATCATAATTGAAGATGTGATTCATATCATGTACATCCCTAGATCTCTGTCGAGCTTATAAGGGTGAAAAGGATATCTACTAGCCCCCTAAAGTTATAATATCTCCTTAAGAACCTAGAATATTCAAGCATCCTATGTTTAGGTATGCCAACATTCTATCTTAATTATTCTAATTGTTTTTGCTTTCCTCTATTGAGGCTATACATCACACTAGGTTTTAACTACTTATATGATCACTATGTATATTAAATGAAGAATGAGATATAATAAAACAATTTATTTAATCTTTAAACAATAAGGGTTTTCATTAGTACTTTAATATGCTCTACTTATCATTAATAAAAAATAAGAAATTTAGTTACACGTAGAATAAATGATAAGCAAACTCATTTTCATTATATTCATAGTAGAATCAAAGGACCAGGGAATTGTTGGAATGCTATCACCAATAGGATCAAAGTTTCTCCTTTGCACTCCTTCCTTCACTTATAAAGTTACATTCACAATATATAAACTAAACACTCCAAAAGATAATATCTTACACATACTTAGCCTCCCTTAGATTTTGATCTAAGAGGGTACTAGAGAAGCACACTAAAAAATACTAAATTTTACACAAATTATTGATCTCCTCTACAAATAAAATAGAATATCTATTTATAAAAAAAAGGGCATCTAACACTGCTGTGCTTGAAAGTGTGACGCTGCGTTGCTTGAAAGTGAACTAGTGCCTTAGTGTTGAAATGTTTACTCTGCCATAGTGCTTGATGATATGTTACAGCTTTTTAGTGAAAATTCATGACCTTTAACTAAAATAATATGGCCCATAGAAGTTATAAATGCTACATTGTGGCGTTATTGAAATTATAGCGCTATAGTGCCTGAGTGGAAAAATTTGCACCGAGGCATTGAAATGTGTGGCACCATATCATTCAATTTTTTGAGAACCTGGCATTGCCAAGATGGCTTTCTAATGCAGTGACACTTCTAATGCTATGGTGCTAGATGTGTTTCCAATGTAGTGCTTTCAAACAAAGTGCATGGCACTGTAATTTCCAAAAGTGATGCCTCAGAATACTGGTATAGAGTGATAAAAATAAGATGATTTGAACTTCTTCTTTGCAATTTTAACAATCATTCGATCTTCTATTCTTCTTTTCCTTCTCAAACATTAGGGGATTTTCCCGTTTTGTAAATGTGAAAGATGTCAGAGCAACGACATTGCATCTTGCTGTGAAGCAAGGTTAGCCATCCCATGTTAGAATGCTATTAGATAGAATGAGCTATTGTCTGGGCGTCTACTGGTGACTACATGTAACTTTGATGAATTTCCATTTACTCTTGTTCTATTATTTTTTGAGTTTCTAAACTTTGAAGTATTGAAATTAATTGTTAGAGAAGAAACATAGGTTCTTGATTGGCTTCTTGGAGCAATGATAGAGGAAGAATAAAAAGATGACGTGGACACAAAAAATAATGTATTTTTATTCATGTCAGTGAGTAGAGTACATATGTATAAAATAGATATGGAGAAGTAAACAATACACGTGTACAACCAAAATCAGTATAATATGAAATTATGATAAGTAATACATAGGCTAGTTAGTCTCCTTAATATCAGTTATTTGGTTTGACTTTAATACTCCATGGCAAATTGATGGATCTTCCTTTACCGTTAGTTTGAGTATGAGTTGATGAAATCTTAGCACAGAGAGCGCCTTGGTGAAGATATCTGCTATTTGATCCATAGGACTGATCGAAAGTAGACGAATATTATTGTTGTGAATGTGATCTTTAATAAATATGTGATTGATCTCGATGTGTTTGTTTTGGCATGAAAAACCAGATTGTTTGCCAAAGTAATGGCCGATGTGTTTTCACAATAGAGATCGGTTGGTTTTGATGTAGTTACACAAAAATCTGTAAGAATTTCTTGAAGCCATATGATATCAGAAGTAACAACATCAAGAGCTCTATATTCAAATTTTGTTGAAGATTTAGCACGATATGTTGTTTCTTGACCTTCCATGAGATGAGTGTATTACCTAGGTAGGAGTAGTACCCTGAAGTAGACTTTCTGGAGACCAGGTCACCTGCCCAGTTGGCCTCAGAGAACGATCGAAGATCCAGATTGCTCTTAGTGATTGGTATGCTAAAGAATTGAGTACCTTTGATATAGCGGAGAAGCCATTTTAGAAGAAACACATGCTGCTGAAGAGGATTATGCATGTGTTTGGAGAGGAGATTGACAGAGTAAGAAATGTCTAACCTCGTAAGGGTGAGGTATTGGAGATATCTATTAATAATTTGATCGAGGCTAGGATCAAATAGGTTGGGGTCAGCCGAGATAACGAACAGGAGCTTGGTATAGGTGGGATTGGCGATATGATTACATTAAGTGAGATTAACCAACGTAAGAATAGAGTGAGCATATTGTGGTTATGATAGGAAATACTGATTAGTGAGAGTGGTTATTTGAATGCTAAGGAATGAGTGAACGTTCCCGAGATATTTCATTGTGAACTTTGAATTAAGTTGGCTCAGAAGTTTGGCTATTGCAGACGAGTTGTTACCTGTGATTAATATGTCATCAACATACATGAGAAGGAATATTTGAGTATGAGGTCGATGAAGAATTAGAAGAGAAGGGTCAAGTTTGTTGTGATAGAAACCAAGAGAGACCAGATAGGAAGTGAATGTATTGTACCATTGATGCAGAGCTTATTTGAGCCCATAGATGGCTTTGCGTAGAAGATAAACATGATTTGGATGTGAAGAATCCTCAAATCATTTTGGTTGATTCATGTAAACAATTTCGTTGAGATTTCCATGCAAGAAAGCATTAGCCACATCAAGTTGTAGAATAGGCCAATCGTTATGTAGAGCAATGTTAAGTAAAATGCGAATGGTGGGAAGTTTCACAACCGGGCTAAAGGTTTTTATGAATCGATGCCGTATTCTTGGCGATTTCCCAAGGTTATTAGGTGAGCTTTGAGTTTGGCTATTCACCCGTCAGAATGCTACTTGATTCAATATGCCCATTTACATCTGAGTACAAATGCATTTGCTGGTGGAGGAACAAGCTCCCATGTTCCTTGTTTTTGGAGAGCAAAGAGCTCAGTAGCCATGGCTTGACACAACTCGAAAGATTTACCAGCTTGAGTATATGATGTTGGTTTAGATAAATAATTTTAGCACCATTGCTTATGGAAAAGATTGAGTCGATTAGGAGGTTTTAGAGATCCCGTTTGTCTCCTGGTTACCATCGGATAATGCTGAGGAGTCAAGGGTGTGGGGGAGTTTAGCTGCAGCAGAGGAGAAGTAGATGGAGGGGAATTACTCAGGGATGGTGGAGTGAGTTTTTGGAGAATGAGAGAGAGACACATTGTTAGTTTGGCTGATAGAGAAATGATGTTGGTGAGTCATGGAAACGGGAATGAAGAGGGATGAGTGGATGATAGGAGTGTTTGATGTAGTGGAAGACTGAGGTGTATTGATGGATTATTCAATGAACTTAAGATTTGTGGATAGACGAATTTTATGAGTGGTCGAATCTAGACATTTATATCCTTTATATGAGTTCGAATAGCCTAAGAATATGCAAGAATTGGATTTGGGCTGAAGTTTGTGGTGAAGTGGAGAAGGTGTTAAAGGAAAACATTCATAGCTGAAAGTTCAAAGATGGGAATATGATGGAGGGACTTTATGAAATAGTTGAAATGGAGAGGTATTATTTATGGTAGGAGAGGGAATTCTGTTGATAAGATAAATGGCTGTTAAAATAATATCTGGCCAGTATATGTAAGGAACAGAAGCAATATGAAGAAGATTCCTAGTAGTGTCCATTATATGCCTATGTTTGCGTTCGGCTAGATCATTTTGTTTTGGAGTATATGGACATGAACTTGATGATGAATGCCATGATGTTTGAGAAAATTAGTGAGAGTGCTGTTAATTTATTCAGCACCTCCATCAGTGCACAAAGCTTTGATATTATACGATGTTTATTCTTCATTTTGTGTTTTAAAATTAATAAAGATCGTGGCAACTTTAGATTTAGCTTGCATAGGAAATAACCAAGTAAATCTAGAAAAATCATAGACGAAAATGACATTGTACTTGTATCCTTGAGTAGATACAACAGGGGATGGACCCACACAACGAAATGAATTAAAGCAAGAGGTATCGATCGCCTATTTATAGAATTCTCAAAAACTAGTTTGTGGCCTTTAGAGGAGTTACAAGATATGCAGGAATAAGAAAGTTTGGGAATATGAAGTTGTGGGTTTCTTCTATAGATGGTGTCAAGAACTCTATGGTGAGGATGACCCATGCGATTGTGCCAGATGATAGGATCAGTTCTAATAGCAATTAAGGCAGTAGATGTAGTTTGGTGAATAGGATATAGCCTATAAGAGCAATGACCATATAGAAGAACTTGATTTGTCGTTAGATCCTTGAAAGTGTAACTGGAGGGATCAAAGATAATAGAAATGTTATTATTTTTAGTTAGTTTAGAAACAAAAAGGAGATTATACTAAATGTTAGATATATGTAAAAGATTGGATAGCTGAAGCTTACAAGTTGGTGTAAGTAGCGAACCTTCACTGATGTGAGCAATGGGAATTGAGTGGTCATCGCCGATAGTTATTTCATCCATTCCTTGGTATGGGCTAGAAACAGAGAGTTTTCCAAGAGAATTGGCTATGTGAGACGAAGCACCTGAGTCAAGATACCATCATTGGTGGGCTGGTTCGAGAAAGTAAGCAGAGCTTTGTTGGAGGAAGCATTAATCTACGGAACATAATGGGCGTTTATCCTGTGTCAACAAACAAAAGCTTAGTGGCTTTTCTTGTTATAGATTTGACAGATTATGAAAAGTGTTGAGGAGGAGCAATTTGACATAGAAGAAGGCAGAGTGATTCGACCATGGCTACATCTGTTGCAACCTCTTGAAGAGTAGAGCACAACAGAAGGATCAGGAACATTTAGACTGCAAGCAGTTTCCATGGCCAGAGTGATTTCTTCTTTAAGGAGCGAAGAATAAATATTGTCAAGACTTATGGGATGAAGCATGGTTCTAATGGATGTTTTGAATGCTTGATAGGAGTTAGGAAGACCATTCAAGATATAGAGAATAATGTCTTCAGTATCAATATGAGATCCAGTGGCGGCTGTTTGATCAACAAGTGTTTTAATCTGAGTTAGGTATTAAGTCATGTTGGAGTTTTTAATGGAGATATTGTGTAGCTCATTCATGAGCTTGATAACTTTAGACCTATTCACAGCTTGGAAACGAACCTCGAAGGCGACCCAGCT
Source organism: Dendrobium catenatum (assembly GCF_001605985.2). Classification (NCBI taxonomy): domain Eukaryota; kingdom Viridiplantae; phylum Streptophyta; class Magnoliopsida; order Asparagales; family Orchidaceae; genus Dendrobium; species Dendrobium catenatum. The sequence goes on from NW_021319335.1 coordinate 214,320, forward strand.
AGCTGAGGTAGATTCAAGATTTAGGATGTATGGGTGGACTGAAGGTGAAATGGTGGAATTGATTGCTGCAACAAGGTTTTGATCGGTACACAACCATTGAATGTATGCCGGATTTGGTATTGTAGATCCATTGGATTGCTGAATGCGATTGGAAGGAGGAGCAGATGGGATTTAAAGAAATGTTGAAAAACCATTGGCAGTGAATATCTTGGAGATTTGAGATATCCACAGAGGATAATTTTCAGGTGAAAGTTGAGTTGGAACAAGATTCTTAAGGTTGGAGACAACAAATTTGAGAGAAGAAGAGATGCTTTCAGTAACCGAGCCGGATTGCTCTGTTGTTTCTGTGATCTGTGATGTCTCCGAGGTAGCCATGGACCGAAGTAGTTTTACTCCCGCTCTGATACCATGAAGAAACATCGGATCTTGATTGGCTTCTTGGAGCAGTGACAGAGGAAGAAGAAAGAGATGATGTGGACACAACAAAATTATGTATTACCATTCATGTCAGTGAGTAGAGTACATAGGTATAAATAGACATGGAGAAGTAAAAAATACATGTGTACATCCGAGATTAGTCTAATATGAAATTATGATAAGTAATACACATGGTAGTTAGTCTCCTTAATATCAGTTATTTGGTGTGGCTCTAATAGTTAGATTATGTTAATTTTATTAATTTTTAATAATAATATTATCATTTTTTACGTTATCTTGTTCAACCACGATTGAATCGGTCGAATTGTGAACCTCTTCTTCCTCCGGTTCGATATCCAATACGATTTGCATAACGATGGCATTAAGGATTGAGAATTACATTAGCAGTTTAACATTTCCTTGGGTTTCAACAATCTTAAAATTTTGATCAGTTGTGACCTCAAAACTCATCAAATTCTGCTGTTTGGATGGTTCTGCCGAAACTTGAAAACCATTTTGATAAGGAATAACATTTTCGTAATTTACAGAAGGAGAGTAGCTAACCTCACCTAATCACGAAGGGTCACCTCATAATCTACTTATACAAATTAAATTCATTTTTTGTCGTTTCAACTCCCACTTCAATACTCTCCTCTCTCTCTCTCTCTCCCTTTCTCTCTGCGTATTTCTATGAAGAATCAGGCTCTTGTCTTTGCTATCTTTCTCGTTCTCCTTCCAAGAATTGTTGCAGGTGCTTCCTCTTGAGATATCTGTGACTTCAATCATTTGAGTCTTACCGACCATTTATCATTTTGTTTGGTGTCCAGTTCTCATTTCTTTTATATGTTTTGTTCATATGCTAGAAACGTAAATTTTATTTGCTAGTGTTGTTTATGTCTATGGATGATTTTTTTCTCCGAGGAGAAGAATCATCATTCTCCATGCATTTAAAATTTGAGATGGTATTTTATTTGCAATATAAAAATCATCCATTTAAGGACTCCCAAGATTGTTTGGTCATCCATCCAATGCTTTAAAATGTTCATGATGAATGATTTTGATTGCATGGGATGATGAATGATTTTATACAAACATATATATTTTATATTATTTTTTTGTTTGAAGATGATGAGGACATTTGTGGGAAGGTGGAGTGTGGGAAGGGAACCTGCAAATCTCCAGCGGCTAATATGGCAGGCTTTGTGTGCGAGTGCGACCGTGGATGGAGTCAGCTTCATTTTGGCAATCATTTTCGATTTCTCCCCTGCAACATCCCTGATTGTGAGTTTTCTTCTTTGTTTATTATACAAAAGGCTTACAATCCTTCTCTTTTCATTTTTAAATGATTTTATTCAAGTTTCGTAAAAGATAGTCTCATTTTATAACGTCACTTTGACTTATGCATCACATTTTTTTTTCTATTATTTTTCCATATCTGTAAGAAAGAAATGATGAAGAGATTTGGCTGTTGAAAAAATTTGATTCTTTATGAAGACATTTGGTAAATTTTGTTCTCATTATTGAACTGTTTTCAGGTGATTTCAACTTCTCTTGTTACAATGTCTCTTTTGATCAGTCCATGCCTCCATTTCCAAACAGCAGCAGTACAGGCAACAACATCTTTGATCGTAAGCATTATAACTTACTTTATCTCAATTAATTCTCGAACAACTCGATCATTGTAAGAACAGTACTATTTAATCTTCTGAATCATTTTCATAAATCATCTTCATAGCTTGCTTCTGGTCTTACTGTGGAGATGGCGACTGTGAGAGGATATCCCCCTTTGCTCATAAGTGCGTATGCAAAGAGGGGTTTAGTAATCTTCTTAACATCTCCAGTTTCCCATGCATCAAAGAATGTAAGCAATTACCATCCTCAAGCTTTTTCCAACCAAACAAACAAAAAAAGAAAAAGAAAAAGAAGTCCTGCATATTTACTCCCTATTTAAAGTCTGTAACATCAAACTTGTTAGTCTAAGTTATTTAAACTATTTTACAGGTGTGTTAGTGGCCGATTGCGATAATTTGGGGATTTCTTTGACAAACACAACGTCATCTTCTCCTAAGCTTGCTGCGAATCATGCAGAAGGTGAGGGTGGTTCTCCTAATTTATCTACTTTATTATATATTCACCCTAGTTAAAAAAAAAAAATAATAATCCTGGTTTCCTACATAAGTAATCGATCAGTATCTAAAAAAGCATTAAATATTAACCAATCAACATGTTTAGTGTTGACTCAAAACCTTTTCGTTTGGTACAACCCTGTTGAAATTGTGTTTTTTCAGTACTTGATAAAATAAATATTGTCATACTCTAAAATAGAGAAATATAAGCTGCTCCCTAAAAAAGATCAATTTTTAAGCGCATACAAATGGTGAGACAGCTTTTTAAAATTTAATTTTGTACTAAAAAGTTGCTTAAAGAAACAGAAAGAAAGCCATCATAAATGAGGCCAAAACGAAACCCAAATTCCACTAAGTGCATGTTATCATAAGTGTCTATAATCATGAATTAGAATGTTTTCCATCCCTTTTAAGTTTTAATAATAATAATTCAAAATTAGATTCAAATCCCGCCTATATTAAAGTTAATCGTGCCTTGACAATCACCATTTCCCAAAATAAATATTATGTTTTTGTTGGATTTGTCTCCTCAAGAGAAGTCGGTACAAATTATCAAATAAGTTGACGATATTCTTATCTTCATAAATTCATAGTTTAAAATACTCATAATCTACGTATGCAGCTCATCTCGGCCTGTTGGTTGAAAGTTTTAGCTACCAACAAAGATGTCTTGAATTTGAATATTTCGTATGTGATTTATGTATGAATTTGTCTTAATTGGTTTGAATGTCGCCCCACTTCAGAAAAAGACATTAAAAATGTACCATAAATGATACCCGATGTAATTGCTACAGGTTTAGTATTTTAAATGGTAGGAGCTTCAATTATTTATAGTTGTGGGAGATTCCATGGAAGAAGTTTTATATTTTGCATAGTTATGCAGGAAGATTTTCTCATATCTAGGGGGGGTGAGAGCCATCCCTTTCTTCACCATTAAATGTAATGAACATAAATTTATGCATTTTTTCGAGAATGATGAATATCAGCATGCAAACTGTAAAGATTTTAGTGTAAGTCAGCGTGCTTGAATAGAGATGAAAACAAAAAAAAAGATTATAGACTAAAAACTTGGAATCTGTTCTTGGAGATCGAGCACAATCATCCTGATCTAGAAAACAACCCAATACAATATTTTGGTCCATTGAGGCCTCTAAGCTATCTGAAGTCCTAAGCAAATTACTTGCTATCATATCCTTATTAGAAAAAATAAAATTTGTTAACCTGCTAACTTCGAAAAACTTGAAGTCAACAACAATATAATGTTGTATTAGTTGTTGACGGGAGCTGAAGTAGTTGAAAGTTGTTACTTCTGCTCAGCGTCAGATGATGATCTCATAGATATCAACCAAGATAGCTTCAGATCAATCCAAACACCATAAAATAACAATCAGTAGAGATGTAATGGAGTCCAATTAACGTGTGGCTGTTGCATTCAAACAGGTTCAGTTTCTGCAACAAGTCTGCTGTGGTTGTTGCTTGTTTTGGTAACAGTTCTAATGGCAAGTCAAGCTTAGTAGTTGCAATTCAGACAGCCAGAATTATTAATTTGTTTTTAAAAGCTGCTGAGAATTGAGATCAAATGGTCAGCTAAGCAGTTAACCTTAATCAGTTCTCTTTCAACTGGATTTTGAAGCATCCTTTGAGTCAATTTCTTGATGAGGAAGGAAGTAGTGGATTGCAGCATCAGCATCAGCCTTCTTCACAACTATTTGGGTTCTGCTTTATAGATCCACATTTTTTTATTATGAAATGTTAAATCTATTAATTTTATGTAATTTTTTTTCTACTTTTTCTATACATATTAATTAATGTCTTATGTTATATATTTACTCAACTAAGCCTAAGGCTATGTTAATAAGAAAGAGGTTTATTAGCATCCAATAGTTTCCTTTTTAAATAAACAAAAAATAGGGCTGATATTATTAATTATGTTAATTGACAGTTTAGCTATGTGTTTAGGCCGGTTAATTATTACTTTTCACTAACATTTTAAGTTAAAGAAAGAATAATAAATAAAGCAATATTCGACAAATAGAAGACAAAATGAAGAGCAATTGATTAAGCTTAGAATTGAAAATGTGAAGGCCGTTGAACAAAAAGATGCTAATAAAATTCAAAAATTAATGGGTAACGTTCGATGAGTCATTTTATATTCTAGATATACATACATAAGTACAAGTTAAAAAAAAAAGAAATTCGAAAATTAATTAAAACGCTTGATTTTTTTATCATTCATATTGTAAAGTCTAAATTGTGCATTATGATGAGCAAGGAAATTTTTTTTCAATTTATGATAATGAAGTAGTATTAATTAATAGAATTTTAGAAAATTAAACTTTTTATAACTAATTATATTGTACAATAATTATGGTACTAGACGATCAGTCATTATAAATTATGCTGCCATATCTTTGTTATTTCTATAAATAGATAAATATGAATTTATACTAATAGTACTGAAAGAATTTGTTTCTATAGTATGAATTTTAAATTTGATCTTAAATATTTACCTATTTTAAAACTTGATATCAAAGAGCCTTATCAGAGAAATTTTTGGTACTATAAGATCCATATTTTATAGGCCAAATAAAAAGGGAGCTTGTTCGGATGAGAGATCTTCCTTTAGATAGGGTAATTCAGTCCTTTGAGTCGAAAATTTGAACTGATGATATTGTATGATAACCATCGTACATGCCGATTAAATAGGGAGCCTTTTTTTTTTTTTTTGAATTTTAAGCTAAATGAACTAATTTTATTGTAAGATCAGTGGGTTGTACTATTTGATCAATCTTTTTTTTTTTTTTGGGAAATCCGCCGTGGGGCCTATGCGTTAATATATAGAAATATTACAAGGCCCTTAAAAGGAACCTTCAGCTCGCTAATGCTCGAGTGAGCTACAGAAAAAGTCAAAAGAAAACCTATGAGCTGATAGTTACCCATACTAAGATTTACAAAATTACTTAACATTTTAGGGCGGCTAGAAACCTGCATCCAAAGAAGGGTCTATACCAATCAAAATTACAAACCCTAATTCAAGGACCAAATAGTATATCAATCAAAATCAATGTTGAAATAGACCCAGGTAGCAAAAATATGAAACATCTTTAAAGCCAAAAACCAATTCAGTTGATATGGGTCAATAGAGCTTAGGGTGTAAGTATCTATCGTAAAATCATGAATAATACCCGAATGCCACTCAATTCTAAACCTAAGCATACTCTGACGCCTCCAATAGGTCGTGGAGATGGCGCAATAACCACAACGATTCCCATCACACCAACCTAAAAACTAGAAACACCCATCAGAAATCTCCAAAGCATCAAATACGAAAAGGAAATTCCAGCACACCCAAAGGGACCTCCCAGGAAGCACACCGAAAAGAAACCAAATATTCCAACCGCCCGAATCATAAGATGATGGATATAGCAAAGCCACCCATAAACACAAAACTAGGGAAAAAGAAGAGCAACATTTAAAGTTTAAATCAGGATACCAATAAGTCTAATCATCGCTCAAACCCAGACCATCAACACTGATAGTAATGCTAAAATCCAGGTGATCAAGATCAGAAAGAATCATCATCTCACAAGTATCAAAAATCACATTGAGGAGACTAGTTAACACATCACACCATAACACAACAAAAAAAATGATGCCAGAATACATCATATCAGAATTGTTCCACCATAAATTAAACTGACATAAAAAAAGACCAAGCCACAACTTAGCATAAACAAAAAAATATAAGGGAATAAACATAAAGCAACTACAACAAGAAGCCAACAAATAAGGAAAGAACAATACAATATAATATAATAATCAACATGCATATAATTATTAAAAATTCTCCACACTAAAATAGAATAAGAACCCGGAATACCATTTTGCCAAATGGAAGATAAAATATGAGAATTAGGTTACAAATCTCTAATAGATTGCCATACTTCTTTGAACACAAAGCTCTCATCATTAGACTTATTAAATAAAATACACTCTTTTTGATTAAGTTCTAAAGGAACTTTCAAAATGAGATCAATGACAAAATTGGGTACCATTTCAACAAGATACTTAACATTTTAGGTCCCCTCTTGAATAAAATGAGCAACTTTACAAGCACTATTAGTATGAGTATTGAGCAAATTATCTATCGAGGAAAAACCTAATCAATTATTTTGCGCCATCCCCCATTGAATGAAAATTTTTGCATCACATTTAATGAAATAAAGACTTTTGAATTGAATTAATCCTTTTTTTTTGAAAAAGTAATTTAGAGGATGCTTGCCAACATAATATTTAGAAATCATAAACTTAGAACAAATGCTCTTTTTTCGACCTTAAATTGAACCAAAGTTTGTAAGAATAACTAAGAGGCATGTCACCCAAGTTCTTAAAACCCAAATTGCCTTCATCTTGGACACCAGAACATCTATCCCAAGAAGCGCATAACATAGCAGATTTACCTTCTTTAGCTCCTCAGAGAAATTTGTTAAAAATTCTTTCAAGCCTATTGTAAATATTCACAGTCGGATATAGAATATGAAATAAATAAATAGAATTAGAACAAAAAACACTTTTAATTAACACAAATCTACCCTACCCCCAAAGGATAAAAAATTAAAAGCCCAAGTAGATATCTTTTTGTGAATTTTAGAGAAAATATCTCTAAATAAATGAGATCTCTTTTTACCCTTAAAAAATGGGTGTCGAAATACTTAAGTGGTAATTGTATATGCAAAAACCAAAGCTTGAGAGTGCTCAGATGATACTAAAAAGTGCTATGAAATCACTTGAAAGTTCGTTAGGGATGTTAAGCCCTTATGAACTGGCCCAAGGCTAAATAAAGAGAGTGGTGAATTGGTAAAGAAGAAACTTTAAGCAAAGTACAAACCAAAATCACCACAAATAAAACAAATGCGGAAGCAAATAATAAGAAAGAACACACCAGATTTATAATGGTTCAGTCAAACCTTGACCTACGTCCACTCCTTGGAGGCACCCTCCAAGTATTGCACTAAAATAAGTGTCTCTCTTTTAGCCCCCACAGCTAGGCGGAGAAGCCCTTACAAAATCACTTCCACCTTCCCCGGTGCGGTAGAGTCGTCGGGTCCTTCGACACCAAAGTGAACTTCTTCTTTGGTGAACTTCCCTCGAGACAAGCCTTGAATCCGATGGTATTAAGATGCAAGCCTGCCGGAGCAACCGTGTGGAACCCCACTCCACACTCCCTTAAGTCCCCCCTCACAGGATCTTCTCCCTCTCTCAGACTTCACCCGTTACTTACTCCCTTTCAAGCTTTCTCTTCAAGTTTTCCCCACAAGAACGAAGCTATAATGGCTGCCAAAGACACTTACAAAGTGCCTTGTCATATCTTAAATAGAAGAGCTAAAAACGAGCTCATTAATGCAAGCTGCCGACTTTATCGTCCAGGACGATAGACATATCGTCCTAGCTGATTAGTTCAAATATAAGGAAAATCATCCTGAATATTACCCTGAAATGAAGCTGGATGATGTCTAATCGTCCCGGACGATCTTGCGATCAGCCCGGACGAAATCACCATTAATTGCTTTCCAAAATTCCTAGATAAATTTTGAAAAAATTGTCGTGGATCGTCCTGGCCGATATTTTATAGTCCAGGCCAATATCCAAAAATAAGAATTTTCTAAGTAGATCTGGCGGCAGATTCTTTCTAAATTGAGCCTATCGTCCTGGCCGATACAAAATCATCCAGGATGATGTGTTTTGCATAAAGACGTCTGCTTTAATGAGGATTCCCTAATTAGGGTTTCTGCTTTTCGACAGATCGTCCCGGCCGATATAAATATCATCCAGGACGATGTTACCAAAAATAGCAAACTTTAGGGAACAGTCAGAAACTCTTATACGTTACAAAGCATTAAGAGCCACAATAAAGACAATAGACTCAAGAAAGGAAAAAGTGTACAAACTGACTCAGACCTAGTTTAGCCAATCTTGAGCTGGTTCCAAATTGCAGTCCGATCGTGTGAACCTGAAATGTCAGTACATAAGGCAGTCGTAGAGAAATAAAAATGTTTGCTATCATCAAAATCATAAACCATTGATCTGCAACAATCTCCCCCTTTTTGATGATGGCAACCAATTCAATTTGAATTTTCAAAAAAAAAAAAAACAATTTCTCCTAATCTCCCCCTTATTAGAATAACACTTTTAAAAATAGGGGAGATGAAAATATTTTTGTTATTTTTAATTTTTTGAAAACAAGATACAAACATGATAAAAGTACGAAAATTCAACAATACATTCTCCCCCTTTGACATTATCAAAAAGAGAAGAGGCACAAACAAAAACAAAACGACCAAAAGATAAAAACATTTCCTGATCTAGTGAAAAACAAATATTCTTAAAATGAGAAAGTTACCTCTATGTTTTAATCAAAAACTTAGTAGAATTGGATTGACAACGCATAGTCCAGAAAATGTTAGAAATTCATAATTTGATTATCCCAACTCAAGTTCTTTTAAAGGCTCAAAAACTTTTTAATCCAATATCCAAATCATGGAATAAACGGGAAAAAGAAACATTAATTTTTCAAAACTCCTTTCATAAAATATATCTAATAGAAGATTAATACATGAATTATTTAATCAGGAATCATATTTTTCAAAATCAAGTATCGAATGTATCAAGAGTTTTCTTAAACTTTTAAGAAGTACAAGAATGGTAAGCATTAAATTTTATGGGCTCATTTTATGCATCTTGTCAATTTGAATGGTGCTCTTTGCGTATCTTTTGATTTTTGATACACTTTTGTATATATTTTTCAATTTGGATTTATTGCGCATCTTTTATTTTTGCCATCATTGGCCAATTTTTTTAAATATACTACCTTTCTGTAATCTTAAAAAATACAAGTAAACCCATTCTATTGATAAATCAAATTCTTGATTAAGAAAATTATGAGTTAGATTTAATAACTTGCAAAAGATTCCTATGCGATAAATAAAATGTAAGGAGATAAAAAATTTAGTTTTAAAAACCAATTTAAAAGATGAAAAGATTTTAAATCAAAAGTAGGATAACCTATTTTAGGAAATAGAAATTGAGAATAAAAAATATGAGTTTCTTTCCTTTGACTGTTTTAGAGAAGTCAAACACAACTTACCAAAGTTTTCAAGAAAAAACAGGAAGTAGATTTTTCATTTTTAGAAAAGTGAATGTGTGTGTTGATTTGATAAAAACTTTCACGAAACAAGTAAAAAAAAATCAAAGAATAACCAAAAACAAAAAAAAAAACACAAAATAAAAACGAAAATATAAAATAAAAATACAACACAAAAACACGAAAAGCTTTTAACCATTATCTCTCTCCTGGTCCGATGCTTCAAAAGCCAAATCTGCCCATGAGATTTTTTGCCTGTCATTATTTCCCTAGTTTAAATTTTTCTTTGCCTTACCCTTTTCTTTCGTAGGAAGAATTTTTAAATTAGGGCACTGATTTTTCATATGTCAAGGCTTCCTGCATCGAAAGAAAATAATGTCAGAAGGAATTTGAACATCCTTACCATTTTTACTTTTTTTTCACTTTTGCTTATGCTTTGGTGAGATTTGTGATTTGCTTGACAAGTCATTGCATTCGTCACCAACTAAGCTATCTCTTTCTGTATCTTCAGTTTTTAGAACAATCATTTCACCTGCATCCACAAGTCTTTGACCCAAACTTTGCTCGTAGGCAATGAGTGAGCCAATCAAATTATCAATAGAATATTCATTCAAATCTTTTAATTCATAAATAACAACAACTTTGGCATCAAATTTGTCAAGTAAACAACGAAGAATTTTATTGACTTTTTCAAAATTTGAAAACTCTTTTCCTAAGGCATGCAATGATGTTACAATTTGAATAAATCTAGTATACATGTCCAAGATTGTCTCATAAGGTTTCATGGAAAATAATTCAAAATCATGCATTAACATATTCAACTTGGATTGCTTGATTTCACTAGTGCCTTTGTATATGGTGTGTAATTTATCCCAAACTTTCTTACCAGTAGTGCACGTGGATACTAACATGAAATCTTCAGAATTTAAAGCACAAAAAAAGTAACTTTAAGATTTTGCATTCAGTTGAGCATTTACTTGTTCTTCCCTATTCCATTGATTAAAAAGAATATCAGTTTTAACTTCATTAACAATACGTGACGGTGATGAATAACCAGTTAAAATCATATGCCACATGCGAAAATCAATCGATTGCAAGAAAATAGACATGTGAGTTTTTCAAAAATCAAATGATATATTTTCAAATAAAGGGGGTATGGTGATTAAATAACCTTCCGCAACATTACGATTAGCCATGGATCAAAAATTCAAAAGCTTTTAAAAACTTATTTTATGAATACGGCTCTGACACCACTTGAGAGTGCTCAGATGACACTAGAAAGTGATCTGAAATCACTTGAAAGTTCGTTAGGGATGTTAAGCCCTTATGAATTGGCCCAAGGCTAAATAAAGAGAGTGGTGAATTGGTAAAGAAGAGACTTTAAGTAAAGTACAAACCAAAATCACCACAAATAAAACAAATGCAGAAATTAAATGCGGAAGCAAATAATAAGAAAGAACACACCGGATTTATAGTGATTCGGTCAAACCTTCACCTACGTCCACTCCTTGGAGGCACCCTCCAAGTATTGCACTAAAACAAGTGTCTCTCCTTTAGCCTCCACAGCTAGGCGGAGAAGCCCTTATAAAATCACTTCCACCTTCCCCGGTGCGGCGGAGTCGCCGGGTCCTTTGACACCAAAGTGAACTTCTTCTTTGGTGAACTTCCCTCGAGTCAAGCCTTGAATCTGACAGTATTAAGATGCAAGCTTGCCGGAGCAATCATGTGGAATCCCACTCCACACTCCCTTGAGTCCCCCTCATAGGATCTTCTCCCTTTCTCAGACTTCACCCGTTCCTCACTCCCTTTCAAGCTTTCTCTTCAAGTTTCCTCCACAAGAACGAAGCTACAGTGGCTGCCAAAGACACTTACAAAGTGCCTTGTCATAGCTTAAATAGAAGAGATAAAAACGAGCTCATTAATGCAAGCTGCCAACTTTATAGTATAGGACGATAGACATATCGTCCTGGCTGATTAGTTCAAATATGAGGAAAATCATCATGAATATCACCCTGAAATGAAGCTGGATGATGTCTAATCGTCCCGGACGATCTTGCGATCGGCCCTGACGAAATCACCATTAATTGCTTTCCAAAATTGGTAGAGAAATTTTGGAAAAATTATCCTTGATCGTCCTGGCCGATATTTTATAGTCTAGGCCAATCCACCAGGCCGATATCCAAAAATAAGAATTTCCTAAGTAGATCTGGCGGCAGATTCTTTCTGAATTGAGCCTATCGTCTTGGCCGATACAAAATTGTCCAGGATGATGTGTTTTGCATAAAGACGGCTGCTTTAATGAGGATGCCCTAATTAGGGTTTCTGCTTTTCGACAGATCGTCCCGGCCGATATAAATATCGTCCAGGAGGATGTTACCAAAAATAGTAAACTTTAGGGAACAGTTAGAAACTCTTATACGTTACAAAGCATCAAGAGCCACAATAAATACAATAGACTCAAGAAAGAAAAAAGTGTACAAACTGACTTAGACCTAGTTTACCCAATCTTGAGCTGGTTCCAAATTGCAGTCCGATCGTGTGAACCTGAAATTTCAGTACATAAGGCAGTCGTAGAGAAATAAAAATATTTTATATCATCAAAATCATAAACCATTGATCCGCAACAAAGCTTTCTTTAATAAAGGTGATTCTCTTATGTGATATTGATTAAGCAATGATAAAACAACTTTTCAAAGGATTAAAAATTAGCACACTAGCCATTTAAAATTATCCAAGAAATTTAAAAAAAAAATATTAAGCATTTTCTTGGACTCATTCATAAAAATAATAAAATCATCAGCAAAACTTAAATGAGATTCTAGAAAACCATCAATAGTACGGTAATGTAAAGTAAGGTGTTTTCTAAAAAGTTCATTAAGACCTCTTGAAAGAAATTCAGTAGTTATGATAAACAAATCAGGGGATAGTGGATCCCCTTGCCTGAGGCCATGGGCAGATTTAGAAAAAACTATGAATCCTACCATTGATAATAATTGAAAAATAGCAGTGTTCAATACTATTCATAATGATCCTAATGAAGTCATTATTAAGACCAAATAAATTAAATATAATATAAAAAAATTTTCAATTAAGATTATCATATGCTTTGGAATTTCAATCTTAAAAATTACAATTAATCCAACAATTTTAGCCTCCAAATCATGCATAAGCTGTTGAGCTAATAAAACATTAAAAAATAGAATGACATTTCACAAAACTAGTTTGTTCAAGAGAGATGATATCAGGGAGAATTAAAGCTAATCTATAAATAATTAACTTGACAATGAGCTTGTTGAAAAAAGAGCAATGACTGATAGGATGAAAATAACTCCAACAAATTAGTAACTTCACTTTTGGGAATTAAAGCAATAACAGTCATAGTAAAAAATTTTGGATAAGGATTGCTTTTAACGAAATCAACAACAACATTAACTAAATCCTCTTTAATGATATGTCAAGTTTTTTGAAAAAAATTTAGTATTAAAACCATCTGGGCCCAGCAATAGAGTCAGAATTCATCTCTTTAATAATTAACCAAATCTCCTCCTCATATAGAATTTTAGTAAGCATAATATTATCATCTTTAGAAATAGGCAAAGGAATAAAAGAAAAAAATCTAAATCTAAAACAGGAATAAAATTATTATTAAACACATTCTTAAAATACTTAACACCTAACTAAAAAACCATGTTAGGTGAGTGAAATTATGAGAACCCTCAGGAGTGAAAATCTTGTGAATATAAATAGTAAATTTCTTATATTGGCAATATTATGAAAAAAATTGGTTTTTCTATCCCCTCAACTAATAATTTACAAGTAGTTTTTTGTCTCCAATAAACTTCTTCTTGTTATTGAAGATTCACTAAAATGTATTTAGCCTCGTTTAAAGAAGCATGATTTTTTCACAAAAGGATGGTTCATGTAATTATTATCTGGCACATCAACTTGCTTCTCAGCTTCCATAATATTAGAAAATAAATTATTGAAAACACATTTATTCCAGCAATTCAAACTCTACTTGAGCCTCTAAAGCTTAAGCCAAAGCTGAACCATACCAACACAATTATTAGTGGGAACTAACGGAGCATGCAAATTGGCTTCAACACTACTAAGAAATGAATCATGCAAAAGCCACATATTTTGAAATCTAAAAGGAGAATGTGTATAATTGTCTTGCACATAAATATTCAAAAGTAGTGGAGAATGATTGGAGAGTGTTTTATATAAATGCTCAATGTGAGTATTCTGGTACTTAGAAATCCAAACATTATTAAAAAGTATATGATCTAACCATTGTCACATGGTAGTTTGATTCCATGTAAATGCATTGTTAGAAAAGCCAACATCAAGTAAATTAGAAATTAATAGCATAATATTAAAGTCTTCCATGGCCTAAAATTCAGAGGTCCCCCCCCCCCCCCCCCC
>NW_021319335.1:228743-234077 GCF_001605985.2 Dendrobium catenatum
ATCAAGTTAAGCTTTGAAGAAGAAATTATTTGCTCAAGCAACACCAAAATATTAATATTGCAAATTCTACATAATTTCTTCACCCTATCCCTAGAAGGAGGGTTACACCCCCCAAGCTTCCTCATTCTCTAATTGCTCACCATTAACAAAAATTAAAGTACATTGTTTATGTATCACATCACCACCATCACCAACAATGTGAGGATCATATTCTCTAATTTTAGTTTGGGCTAATTCCTTCGAAAGAAATCTACTAAGATCCATGGGGTCATTTTTAGTGTTTTGAACATCCGATCCATCTTTTTGTGTTAAGACATGAGATTCCATTAAAGAAGGATTTTCAACATTAGCTTCCTCATCAATATTATGATTATATAAAGGTATTGTAATAATGTTGTCTTGAATAACCATATTATTGTGGACCTCTGAAAAGACACCGCTCGATAAGGAAAACAATACAAATGATACTACTGCACTATCCTGTAGGATAAAACAATCTTAGGCATTTGTGTTCTTTGCAAGCGAGCCAATAGGAGGGCATATTTGAACATACTATTAACCATTGAGGATAGCAGCTTTCACCTACACACCTCGATGGATAATAATATGCATGACCTGATCAGAGAAATGAGGTTTCCCCCACTGATACATCAACTCAAGTGAGGTTTATTTGATGTGGGATTCAGTTTTCCACGGGTGTTAGTACCCATAATTAATTACATCTTAAGCCCGAGCCTAAGAAAACTCTTTATTGAGGATCCTATATTATCCTCTCAAATGGGATTGGCACATATGGAGGAGAGAAAGTTTCTACTCAAAGGGAAGGAAAGGGTTCAACTTGGCTTAGTCAATATACACGGTTCACATAATCATTAGGAAGGACTAGGGTAGTGAAGAGAAACTAGAGAAAAGATAAAAATGAACTCTGAGCATACAAGAGGGAAAGATGGAAGTGGTGTCATCCATGTGACTCATATAGATAAGATTTAAAGCTTCTGTATGATAGAGGACTTACCCACCAATGAGGCATAGTATGATACACCGATAGTATTAGCCTTGACTAAATCTAGAATAGGTTTAGTATTTTACACACAACACTAACACCCATATCCTAACTAATACATTCTGGACTTATATCCTGCCTAAAAAGGAAAGCCAGCTAACCACCTAGTTGTATAAAATCCATGTTATCCAGTCTTTATAAAAGATGGGTGGGTGGCTAAGTTTTTGGAAATTAAGGCCGGCATCTAGAAAGGTTCCTAAGTGGCCTTATACTTATGAAGGGTAATAAGTTCCTAGAAGCTAATGCAGTTAAAATTTTGATTTAATTGATTTCTAATGCAATGCATGCTAGTTAAAGTCTCTAAATCATGAATGCATGAAATTTAAAAAGGCTTATAAAATGATTTTTTAGAAAAGATTAGACTTTGATTGTGCTAATATGTAATACTTATATTTATCTTGATATGGTAGAAGATCAAATGGAGCTCATTCATTAGAGTTCGGGTAAAACTATTTTTGCTCTTGCTTATGAACTTTTGGTTTGTCATTCTTTTATGTACCATTTTTTGAGTTGGATTAAAAAACTCAAATTGAATCTGCATGTGGAAATTTTCTGGTGGAAGATATTCCACAAGGCTACTCCTACTTTTCAATTTCTAATGCATAGGAGATTGAAAGATAATAATATTTGTCCTAGAGGATATTTGGAAATTGATGATGAGGAACATGTGGTGGTGAAGTGTTTGAAATAGGTGCATGTTATTAAACTCTTGAATAAATGGGGTTTTTATATTCTTATTTTTCATTCTCTTATTGAATGCTGCGAATGGCTAGAACAAAATGCTTTAAAACATCTCGTTCCATGTAGACTTTATTTAACTGTGGTTTCTATATCATGGAAGTCGAGGAGCAAAGGAGTATATGGTGGTAATGAAGATAGCAGTTTGGTTATTGCTTCAAACAAGATTAGTATTATTTTTATAGTTAACTCGGCGAGTGATGCTATGTTAAATTCAAGCTTCTTGGGTGTCAAGAATCGACTGTAAAGATTTCTTGGCATCCTCCTCCTCTCGATTGGATCAAAGTGAATGTTGATGTTTGTTTGCTTTCATCTTATAAGGCTAGTGTTGAAGGTGTTTTTAGAGATCACAAAGGAAGGTTCTTATTTGCATTCAATTTTAGTGGGGTGCATTGGGACGTTTATAGATTAGAATTTCTTGCAGTCCATTCATTGAGCAGATTCTTGCAGAAGTGGATGTTGGAATATAAAGGGATTATAGTGGAAGTTGATAATATTAAGGTTGTCAAGTTTTTTCAAGGTCGTTCTAAAGATTTGTATGATCAAGGTATTGAAGACCAAGTGGAGGATTCTATTATTCTTAAAGATTTTAATTATGTTATTTTAATCATGTGCATAGGAGTTGTAATAAATTAGAAAATCTTTGTGCTAACATAGCTATTAGTTATGACTTTATTTGGGATGATTTTAGATTGGATCAAATTCCTTCTTCCTTTCCAGTTTTATTAAAAGAGGAATGTGATTCTATTAGTAGTTTGTAATTAGGTTTGTTTTAATAATATTGTTCTTACATCTTAAAAAAAAAGAAAGAAAAGATTAGACTTCCCCAAGTTCAGCACCTCATCCTCATAGGTCAAATTATCTGAACTCTACCCGCAGGCTAGAAAGTGTCTTAAATAAGGGAAAAGAGAAATGCAATAATATGCATGCGTCCCCGGATGATTATGGCTATTCCCTAGATTGTTACCTTTCTATGTTATTTAATTTCTAAAATCATAAATTTTAATTATGAGTAGAAAAAATTTTTATCCATAAAGAGCCTAGTAAAATTAGGTGCACACATATATAAGAAAGAAACTTAGAAAAAGCAAGCAATTTCTACTGTGCAAGCAAAATAAACACATCAATATAAATAAAACCACTAGAGTAAAATAAAGTCCATAGTAAGTGTCATATAAATACAACCCAGGTTATGAAGAAAAGTAATGGTGGCTAGACCCCACCAACAATAACCTGGATTCTAATCCTATTGAATGACATAAATCTTAAAAATAAGGCACTTCATCTTCATTTTCATATTTTTTCCCTTCTATGGATCGTCTTCCTCTGTCTTCGTATGGTTCAACCTTCAGGAGAGTATCCAAATGAAAACAAATTTCCCATAAGGGATTTTTTTTCCATTGGATTCTTTATATTTGAAATGCCTTATTTTTAGGGACTTTCACAACTAGATATATCAAATAAAAATTATATAATGAAAAAAAAAAAGACTCTCCTTCATGGTTATCTTAAGCAGTTAAAATAAAACATCCCAAGAAGTTATATATAAAAAGTATAGTTCTCATGTTAGCGCCACTTGGCCATGCTATTATTTATTTGGAGACAAAGTTGCTGAAGCACCTGTAGCAAATATATACATGATTTATTTATTATTTTATCCCTCTTTATTAGTTATGTATGAGCATGACCACTTGCAGAAAACATCGTTAGTATCAAAATAAAAAACACTAGCCTAATCTAAAGAAAACACTAGCCAAATCTAAACACATGCAGAGCATCACATCACATAAACAGAAAAGAAAACACTAGCCTAATCTAAAGCTAGAAGTAGTGACCTAGCAAATAATTCTTTGTGTGTGTAGTAGGCTGTGTGGCTTCGAATATGTCCTATATTGGGTGATTAGTTCAAGTTATTTATGATATAATTTATTAATAACCAAAAGGGGATACTTTGATTAAAATAAAATATTAATATCTTGGGGTCAATTTTAATTAACTCAATTGGTTGGTCCATTTTAATGCGTAGGGTAGTATTTCCTTAAGTTTAAGTTAAGTTAGCGGATTTTAAAAGGTCCAGGGGATCCTACCCGCTAAGTTAAAGAAGTCCAAAGGGCACTTTTAGAAATAAGATAATTTTTGGAGTGATAGCACTTTTATTAAATATTAGACCTTAAGGGGAGTAGTTAGACTTTGATTTTTCTATGTTTAGAGTTTTGTACGTAAAGTTATGATTTTTAGAAGTTTTGGGCCATAATTATCGAACTACGGTTGACCGAAGAGTTGATTTTTTAATTTAAGTTAATTTATGAAAAGTTCATATTTTTTAATAAATACTAGGTTTTAATTTCAATTTAATACCTTTTAGTTTGCATAATTTAGATTTTTCTATAATTAGTTATGATTTTCCAAAGTTCGTGTATTTAATAAATTATTAAAATTTTTTAATTAAGGGCATTTTAGGGATTTTGATCCAAATCAGCCCCAAACCTTTTATACCTCCAAATGTCAGGAATGACCCAAGGAATAGTTTTGAAGTGTTTAAAAAAAATTAGAATTTTTAATGATTTTTAATTATTTAAATTTAATTAAAAGGTGCTTTTTTAATCAAAATTAAATTAATGCTCAAATTGAAGTCTAATTAAGGGTTTTTTAAATTTTTGAGATTAAGGATTAAATTTTGGAAAGTGTAATATATTATGGGTACTTTTTGAGTAGAATTTTTCGAAGTTATCAGGGTTTAATTGAAGGGTAGATTAGGGTTTGTTAATTAAGTGGTTTAAAGAGCCCTAAAAATTCCTAGAAAATTCTATGAGTCTTGAAATATTGCTAAGTTTAAATATTTGAAGTTTCATGTCATTGAGAGATGTATTCTAGCTACTAGAATTTCTTTAAGTTTGCTAGAATGGTCCTTAATTATTGTCCTTAAGGTGCTGCTAGGTTTAAATAGGCTTAAATCAATTGTTAATCACTAACCCTTGGGGTAACATAAAGGGAAAATGCAATAAATCATATCACACCATCTCCTTAGAATTAGGGAAACCTAGGCTAAGTGCTCGTGAGTCCTAAACATGCAAAATAAAATCAAAAGATAAATATAAAGATTAACGATGCGATTAGTGAATAATTAGAGCCAAATTCTTCTAATCTTCCCCCATGAATTTTATTCACATGCTTGATCTATGCTTAAAATTCTAAGAGGATCTTTCAAAAATAAAGGATTTAATATGAATAATATATATATATATATATATATTGAGAGATCCTCTTGTCACCCAAGGAAGATTTGAAAATAATTAAAAAATACTTAATATAGTATTTAATTAGATAATATTTAAGCATTCAAGTAATTAAATAATAGAGAAATAATTAAGGAAAATTAAGTTATGATATGTAAAAGAAATTTTAAACAAAAATACTTAATTTTTAAAAAATTTTAAGGCATTATATGAATTTCTCTATTTTAAAATGAATTTATTATGAATATTTAAAGTTTAAAATAATTTAAAGAAATTAATATTTAAAAATATTTATTA
>NW_021319335.1:234177-312763 GCF_001605985.2 Dendrobium catenatum
GAATTCTCTTCCCTTCAAAGGATGGTAAAGATTTTATCTTAAGGATGTCATTCGTTTGGCCTTAAGTGGTCATATTTCAGAGTGTTTTTGAGACAGATGCATCTGATCCGAGTTTCTATTTTCTGTATAAGCACCACTGAAGATATCATTAAATATAGATAGGGCTCGTTGTCGCGAGCAAGGGATTAGTGCATTAGTTTTCTTCTACGTCATCAATATTAGGATTATCTAAGAAGGAGATAGGGTTTGTACATTCGATGTTAGTCTTGGTTGAACACACAATAATTGATTGGGAAACCATCTAATTTCTTCTTTAGGAGCTCTGAGAACCGCTCGGCAAGGGTGGAAATATCCATACAAAAGCGAATTACTACCAATACTATCACCAATATTGGCACACGAATTCGTTACTTAGGCTTTTTTTTCTCTATAAGCAAGGGAAAGGATTTCTTTGCAATTCAAGGTAGAACATTGGTATTTGAGCGAGACGTAGGAGAAACTTGGAGGATAAAATTTATTATATGCGAGACAGCATGGGATGGCTAAATAAGCACTTAGACACATTAAGGGATAACATCTTATTGGCTCTATCACATCTTCTTGCCGCAATGTGGTTTAAAATATTTATCCTATTGGCCAAAAACCTGGGTATTTTATGTGTATATCGTATTGAGAATTTCCCTCCACTTCATGAATAGCTATCATACGTCAATAGTGTTGGTTTTAATTAATGCAGAGTATTTTTCTAGACGATTTTCTCATATTACACAATGCCTATGTTAAAGTGTTAAGGGGATTAAGCAATCATATAGCGGCAAAGCCTTTATTAGAAGACATCTGATTCATAAAAAATGTAATGAGTGCCTACAGATTAGTCATCTTGAATATGGGTTAGACAAGGATTTATGCATCCTACTCATAGTAGTGACGGTATCGCACTAGGAGTTCTCTGACTCCCAGTATATGTGCAAGAGATATAGGTTTCTCTAAATAATATTCTTGCTAGGTCACATACATGGTTCACATCATTAGATGGCATCACAGTTAAATGGCTATTTAGTGTAAGGGAAAAGTGGGAAGAGATGAGAGGAAAGATTAACCATTTGCACTGATTATTTGAGCACATAGAGAGGGAAAGAATAAAGGTATTTTGGTTGTCAGTCCTCGATTTGATGACACAGAATATGCAAGACTTCTCTCAGCCGTATAAGAGGATAGAGGATACTATGCTGTCCACAGTGATGCATTACTATTGAGACGATACAGATAGTAATGGTACTCCATTTAATGACCATAAGATCAAGAATAAGTTAGTGTCTACACTAGAACACTAATAAAACGTCTGACGCGCCGTGTCATAAAACTAATGCATTATGTACTCATGCGAACGCCCGGTTCAGTTGGTAGCCGTAATATAATGTTATCATTAGATTTACTTGGCGAACGGATAAAAGGTGTTTTCTAAAAAAGAATATTGTTAGAGGGTCGAGAGGAGTATATGAAGATACGGTGCTTGTAGAGAGTTGAACTGAGATATGCTAAGAATTGTTCATTCAGATTACAATTCCATATTGATTTATGGTGTGGATTTTATTTAAGACATGTTTGGAATGGATGGCAGATAGTAATAAGAAGAAATAAGCAAAGTCAGTCGGAAAGTGTATAATACTACATCATGAGCATCTTCATTAATAGCATTTTAAGGATTATTGGAGTGTTTTGAGATTTTTTAGCTATGGCCCATAATAAAATCCTTGCTACCTTTCTCAATTTTGTTAAAGGTATGCGGATATGTGAGATTCTATTAGTGTTTGTAATTAGGTTATTTTAGCATTAATATTGCTTCTTACAAATTCTTCATTAACTAAATTTAAAAGAGAAAGGGATTGGAGGACTATGATTCAAATGATGAGCACCTGCAGGTCCTCACTAGGTTCAGGATTTATCTGTGAACTTTGAGGCCCCAGGCGGGGAAGAGTTCTGATGCTTAAAATAGTTTTAAGATGAGAAAATTTAGCAATAATATTTACATGTGACTGCTGGACGATTTATTCATCTAGCGGGTATTTCCTTCTAGATCATTGGTCTTGTTTAGGTTTTTAATTCTAAAATCTTAATTTTTAATATATGAGTAGAAAAAAATTGGTAGTTGTGCCATAGAGTATGAGCCTACGTTGAAATTAGGTGCAACAATGCAAGAAAGAAACATAGAAAAAGGCAGTAGTAATTTCTATATACGATACACAAGCAAATGTATATAACACACATTATCTATTGGATAAAATGCCCCAAGAAGTAAAATCCCATTCCAAAGAGCTTAGTCTTTATATTAAAAGGAATGAGGTCAACATGATTAAGTGTGCTAGTTTATAATATCAAAAATCAAACACGCCTTTTAGCGTTGCCTATGCTTCTTTGCGTGAAAATTAATACTTATCTACTCGTTGTGCTCTTTTAGGAGCGGCCCCTAGTACTGAACAACAACTTGGCATGTCTATTCCGTAGTTGAATTACACAAGCTCTCTTAATAAAAATTAAATTGCATTTACAATACTTATCGAGTATTGTTTTTCATATCTTTTTACCGTTGTATGTGGTGTATATCGAATCTTTCCCTTTATTGTCTTCTTTTGATTGGTTTGCGATCATGTACAGAAAAGAGATATTAGGTCCCAAATAGAAGGTATGTAAAGCAAAAATTATGGCCATCCTCATGGAACAGAAGAAGGAGATTTTTCTTCTCACTATTGAGATTCGTCAATTATATATATGAGGAACATGCTTAGTTTTATTGTTTCTTAGCGAGTTAGTCTTTATTCACAACAACCTAGGTATGGGTTCAATTCTATCAAAAGAATAGCACAAAATTAATCTTTGGATATATTATCCTTTTACATGACAAAACAAAGAAAGACTTCCTCTTTGACCTCCTCATCTGTGTTCCATTCATGACTCCATAAGCAGATTAAAGAAAGTGAAATTTAATCATAGGTCTACAAAAAGCAATATTACTAATAATGAGGAAAGATAGAAGTTATCTCATGCAAGTCGTTATTCATTTCTAGCAGTGGCACTGACTTATTAATTATTATTTGGGAGGCGATATAAGGGTGTGGTTGGACAAAGTTCAGCACCTCTTACTGAGATAGCAAGGACTAGTATTATATTGATTTATTTATTATTTTTAGATTTCCTATTGAAATCTAACGCTTTCTTATGCGAGCAGTGTAAGATCATATTGACCTGTGTTCCAAGAATTGAAAATATGTCATAAGCTGAGTCTCTGAAAGATTGAACAGCCACCCTAATTTACCTCTAATGGTTAAGGCTCCAATACCGCCGACTTGTTAAACAATTAAGGAGATTTAATAGACCACATAATCATAAACTCAAATATATTAATATACTTATATATTAATTGTCGTCATATTGTGATAAATCTTTAGTACATTCTACATAAAAATGATCATTAAAATACTTTCAAGTCAGCATGTATTAGTTTGCTCTATACAATGCAAAAAATGCTCTGTTTAACATCGATAATAGAATAATCATAACAGATGTGAGAACCAAACACAGTCTGAATCCAAAAGGCACTAGAGCGTAGCTTATCAGTAGTATTGCATTGAAGTTATGTTAAGCCTCGGCCTCGCTATCCAATATGCATATCATACTTTTACTTATGTCCGATGTAGAAGATCTCAAATGCTCCGTGTGAAGGGGTTCTTTGATTGCAAGGATTGCAAATAAATTTTCTTGGCCAATATGTTTGGGTGAATTGATAGTTATACTAAAGTTTGGTTACTAGATAATTACGATAAGAATCCATAGATGAAAAAGACCAAAATGGGAGAATGAAACTATTTTAATTTTTTAATTAATTTTAAATAGTTAATAGTTTGGGAGAGGCATTAATGAAGCTATTCCTAGTAAATTCTTTCCTTTCAGTCTAACATTATGGTAATGTAAATTCAGTATGTTGATCCAATTTTTCTTTCATGAATGTGGTAGACGAGTTGTTACGCGTAGATTATTTTAAAAGGTTGTTTTTGACAAGATTGAGAAGTTGAGTAAGAGATTTTAAGGTACCAAGATGTCTCAATCCTTACCTACTAAGTTAAACAGTGGTCCTAAATTAGGTCATGCATTTTAATACAAACAGGCTAGGTTTAGAGTGCTAGAATCTTTTTATTGAAATGGATATAATGAATAAGAAATTTAAGGGGGTATTATGTTATTTGTATTTGGAGTTTGGTGCTCTGTGTCGTAATTGAAACTTTTAGAAGGTTTCAGGGTGCGGATATGTATATTGAAACTTTCCATCCAGTTGACCAAAAGAGTTTGAGCAATTTGTGTGATTTTAAATATTTCGTTTATATATATTGGATTATAAGATTAGGTTCTTAATAGAATTCATTACTAAGAAGTTTTCTTCTAGTCTAAATTAGAGAAGTTATGACATTCCTTTTAGTTTACAAATTTGGATTTTTTTGAATTTATTATGATTTTTTAAAGTTGAGATATATTTTTGTAAATGAATAAAATTAATATATAGTTTTAACTTTGAGACAGGATTCTATTGTCTAGAGAATTTGTAGATAAAGAATCAGTGCTCGAGAAATCTATTGGAATAACTCCACTGAATGGTTCGTTCTAGATCAGACGAGTAAAGGGGAATAGAGTTCGATAAAGAAGGTATATGCGACGGAAGAAACTTTAGATTTTTTTTAACATCATTTTTTTAATGTATTTAATCTATTCTGATTTAAGACAAGAGCTTAGCTCGATCTTCTTCTTTAATACTGACAATTAAGAATTTAACTGATTTCAAATTTAAATCTCCAATTAACACGTATATTTTAATTATTTTATGGATTCATTTTACGGAATCTAGAAATATATAGAGAATGTTCTCTGGGATATATATGGGTAATTTTTAAATTTTGATTTCATAACCATGCTTGAAAATTCTTAGTTATAGACTTTTTCAAAGTCATTCCTTTGCGCGCTTAAATCTTAAAGAGATAATTGATTTTCCTAGGTTTATCTACATTTTCATCGTGGTTTAAAATTGCGACGCTTCGCTTCCAAAAATTCTAGAAATTATATGCCAAATCAGAGTCGAGATTTTGTGAAATAAGCTAACACTAAGTAGCAAATTTTATTTGGCTTCAATATATTTTATTTAAGTTTCATGTCATTAGCAGTTTTGATGTTTAGATAGATCTGCTACTTTCACATGGTAAAGAGAATTTGTCTCTGTGTTGCTAGCTAATGAGACGCTCGGTTATTATTGTATTCTCTAATTCCATAAATGTTCATTGGGTGTGCCAGCATTATTATGTGTTTAAATATTGCGCATTTTAGAATCAAGTGTAAGTGAGTGACTTAACATAGCTCGGTTAATTGGTTTGATAACAAAGAAGGAATTAAATGCCAATTTTCACACAGAATCAATTATGGCGAATCACGATGTGGATGGCCACGCTCTAGGGAACATATCGATGAGATAAGCTACGATGAGGCAGAGATACCCTTATCAAACAGTGCTTTGATCAGAGAGACGTTCCTACAACAGACAAAACCGTTGTGAAAAAAAGATTATCAAAAAGTAAAAAAAGGGATTATATCTATGAAATGAGAAGAATAATACGCGTTTGATTTAACAAATGTTGAGATGTTATTTAATCAAATTGCTTTTAGTTTTAGCATAACTACTTAAATATGTGAAGAGTAGCTCTAAGCGTACTATTGTTTCAGCTAGAAATTTGTCTGCCGACGCCGAAAAAACTTATTTTTGGTGCAAATTTCATATCTCTTTTGTCCTAGATTGTCATATGGATACAATTCTCATATTCTTACCATTTATCAATTTCTTAGTTTTCATTATTTAAGTAATACATTTTCAATTAGACAATTAGAAGAAATGGTTACTTTGAGTTATATTGTATGATCTTACTTTAATTATTTAGATATTTACTCTATTTATATATGCAATATATAAGATGGTGTGGGCAATGTCACCTAATACACAACTCGTCACACCAAAGGAAGATTTGAAAGAAAAATATTTAAAAGTTTACAAAATTAATTTACCGTCAGTGACTAAGTTGGTAAGACTAATATTATAATATATATTAAATAAATTAGAACAATTATTATCTACTCAAGAAACACATTAAGTAGTTAAAGGGGTATAAGTATAGGACTATGTGATACTCTTATAATAGGATCAAAAAGACACAGATAACATATTATTTTATTACCTTCAATCAATGAGAATATTTAAAATGTGTAGAGTTGAAAGTTCCATTACGTATACCGTTTATTTTCCATGTACAAACTAAGGGTTTCTAAACCGAGTAATGTGTATTGTGGTTCTTAAACCAATAAAAATTATTAAATTAAATTTAAATTAAATATTGAAAGCTTCTACTTTTAAAATAATTTTAAAAAGATAATTTTTATAATTATTTATAAAAATATTTTTGATTTTTAATTTAATTAATTATAATTAATTAACTTAAATATTTAATTAATTAAAAAATTACTTAAAAAAGTTTTCCTAATTTAAAAAAATATTTAGGAAATATTTCTCTGATTTAAACTAAAATCTTTTTTTATTCTTTTAATAATAAATTAATAATATAAGATATTAATTAAATATTTAAAAAAGGTAAAATTTAAAAATTTATTTTAAAAAAAAAGAAATATATCATAAATTAATTTAATTTTAAGTTAACATATTTAAAAATAATCATTTAATTATTAAAGCATATTAAATGATTTTTAAAATTAATATTTAATATAATATTAAATATTTAAAATGTAATGGAGTTTAAAATTATTTAAAATATATTTAATATTTTAAAATTTTTTTATATTTGGATTAAAGGTGGTAATTTTTTGAAAAAAACTTATACTTTAAAAATAATTCATAATCATTATTTAAACTAAATATGATTTAAAAAATATTTAAAATTAATTTATAATAAATAATCGATGGTGGCAACTCGGTGGGTGATGTGGAGATGGGATTCGCTCCCCAAATCGAGGGGCAATGATTATGCGGCAACACAATGATTGCTCCTCCGACAATCATTGGTTAATTAATATCGTGGGTCATGGTATTACTTAACCATGTCAGCGGTTAACGCTAGCCATTTGATTGTCCGCAGTCATGATCGAACGGTCAGGATTAGGCTAGATGGATATCCAAACTACATGATCCTAGCGCGCGATCAGATGGACCATAGGATAGAGAGATCAGAGCTTTTGATCTTTTGATCAACGGCTCAAAAAATTTATGCCTATAGCATATCACCGAGATGCCCTAGATTTGGTTTTTTGACTCGTCCTCGCAAACGGCTCAACTAAATTATTTAAAATTTTAAAATAAGGCTAAGCACATGGATAGTAATTATGGAGGACCAAAGGTTTGGTCTAAAATGTACTACATGCATAACTATTTATCTCTAAGCTATCTGACCTAGGGTAAGGGTTTTAAGGAAATTTATAGTTAAAACTTCAAGATCTTTAATCGGTTGAACTTGTAGATTGTCTACGCTTGGATTTTTGTAAGGAACTGTGGTATGAAACTCCTTCAATCAAGAGATATGAGCCTTGGACAGAGTTGGTTCTTTGCTCACCAAAAGTTCATCGACAATGGCTTTGATCGATGGGTTTTGAGTTGGGAAGTGTGTGGAAAGGTTTGGAGAGCTCACCAAAGGGAAATCCCGAGCGTGGGGGCTCTTGGAAGGAATATAATGCAAGATCTCCTCAAAGAAACCCTAACACTCCTATTTATATCCCTAGGTTTATGATGGATGGTTGGGATTGCTCCTAGGGCTAATTAGAAGGTAATTAGGGCTCCTTAGCCGTGGTTTGGGCCACGGGGATGCTAGAAAAGTTTTAAATGCAATAAATAGGGAGGATTTGACTTAAATAGGCTGAGTTTGACCAAATATGGTTTGGTTTGACTAAGCCAAGTGGTGACCTACTCAACATGGTCAAACAAGTCCAAGTAGGTGGGGGATTGAGCAAAGAAAGGTTTGGAATTGATTAGAACTCAAAATAGGGCAACTTGGACTAGTTGGGTCAACCAGGTTGACCCAGGGCTGGGGTATGGGCTCCACAGAATGGGTTTGACCCACTTAACCCAATGGAAGAGGTTTTGAGTGAAAGTTCGTTAGGGATGTTAAGCTCTATGAACTAGCCCAAGGCTAAATAAAAGAGTGGTGAATTGGATAACTTTAAAACCAAAGAGAAAAACTCAAACAAAAAAACCACAAATAAAGTGCGGAAGAAAAATAAATGCGGAAGCGATAATAAGAAAAGAACACACCGGATTTATAGTGGTTCGGTCAAACCTCGACCTACGTCCACTCCTTGGAGGCACCCTCCAAGTATTGCACTAAAGCAAGTGTCTCTCCTTTAGCCCCCACAGCTAGGCGGAGAAGCCCTTACAAAATCACTTCTACCTTCCCCGGTGCGGCGGAGTCGCCGGGTCCTTTGACACCAAGGAGACCTTCTTCTTTGGTGAACTTACCTCGAGACAAGCCTTGAATTCGATGGTACTAAGGTGCGAGTTCGCCGGAGCAACCGTGTGGATCCCCCACCACACTCCCTTGAGTTCCTCCCCCTCACAGGATCTTCTCCCTCTCAAACTCCACCCTTTTCTCTCACCCTTTCAAGCTCTCTCTTCAAGTTTCCCCCATAAGAACGAAGCTACAATGGCTGCCAAAGACTCTTACAAAGTGCCTTATCATTGCTTAAATAGAAGAGCTAAAAATGAGCTCATTAATGCAAGTTGCCGACATTATCGTCCTGGCCGATCAGTACAAATTCAACTCATTAGCCCGGGATGATTTGGGACGATCATAAGAAAATTTGGTTACATCATCCTGACCAATATCACGATCGTCCAGGCCGATTAGTTTAAAATCAATTTCAATCATCCTGATCATCGCCCTGAATTCGAGCTGTCCGATGTAGATCGTCCAAAACATCATCCCGGCCGATCAGGCGATCGTGCCGGCCGATGTGATCGTATCAATCAACCATTAATGCTTTCTAAAGATACCAGATCAATTTAGGCATAATTGAGTTAGATCAGCCTGGACGATATAAATATCGTCCTAGCCGATTTCCTGAAATAAAGAATTCCTAAACTGATTATGGCGGTTGATTCTTTCTGAATTAAGACTATCATCCTGGCCGATACATGTATCGTCCAGGCCGATATCAATGACGGCTGCCTTAATGAGGATGCCCTAATTAGGGTTTCTGATTTTGGACATATCGTCTAGGACGATATAAATATCGTCCCGGCCGATATTACCAAAAATAGAAATCTTATAGGGAACAACAGGAAATCTTCCAAGTTACAAATCAACAGATCCCACACCAAATACAACATACTCAAGAAAGGAAAAAGATTACAAACTGACACAGACCTAGTCTACCCAATCTTGAGCTGGTTCCATATTGCAGTCTGATCATGTGGACCTAAAACGTTAGCACAAAAGGCAATCGTAGAGAAATAAGGAATATTTGCTATCATCAAAATCATAAACCATAGATCCGCAACATTGAGATCTGGCTTGGTCCATTTGACCAAGTACACCCTCCTTGACCTAGGTTTTGGGTGAAAACAAGGTCAACAATTAGCATTGTTCACCTCTAAAGGGATTTGAACCTCATTCTCAGTAGAATCATCCTTAACAGAACAATCCAATTTTTTCCCTCTTTAATCCCTTTTTTTAAATTAGGATGAGCCACATAACATTCATTAAACGGATGCCCTTAGACTTTTCTATGGGAACAAAAATCTGGTATGTTTTCAAATTCAACTTTTTATAAGGAACCAGAAGTTTCTGATCCAAGCTACATCTCACGATGTTTTTTGGTAATGTCCAATTCCACAAAAATTGAGGCAACATAAAACATAGATCTAGAAGTCGTGGCCAGATCAGATTGAAGAGGCCTTCCAAATATGGATCCCAAAGAATGAAGGATATGCAGATTAAAAAAATGCAACCTCAAATTTGAAAAAGGGATCCATATAGGAATAATAGGAGACTCCTTTTTAGTATCAAAGTAAGGAGTCCACTTCATAAGTCTCATTTGACTACCATTATGTAATAAGATATTCTCATATAAATCCAGCTATAGTTAAAATCATGAGACAGTTGGATCGCTACATGCCGAGCGTCTAATAATTCAATAGAGAAAACACCATATAGTATATGGTTACCAAAAAAAGACCTAATCAAATCAAGATTAGGACGTAGTAGGGAAAACTTCCCCACCAATGTTAATTGATAGGGAGAAGCAAGTTTGACAATATATTCTTCAGAAATCAACAAAGTAGGAAACCCTTTAACAGTGACTTAGTAAAAGCAAGCCAAAATCTTCAAAGGAGCACCACCCATGAAAACATTATAAAAATAGCCAGATTTAGAGTTAAGATCATTACCAGCAGCACCAAAAAATCCTTTATTTCTTACCATAGAGACCAAAGGCGAATTACCCTAGGGGAGGGATTTGATGAAGCAAACTAGCTACCATTAAGGAAAATTAGAAGAAAACCAAAATCCCAAAGGCCTTAGGTTAGCATAAAGACCAAATAGAACCACAAAAAAAAAATTTGAAAATCAAAACCACAAAAATCTACAGTAGAACCTACGAATTGAAACATGAGAAACCTGATCGCCAGATCAAGAATGCGCAGAGGGGAGAGAGTATAGACTTTGAAATGGATTTTTTTTTCTATTTGATCAGTATGTTAGAATTAATAAACAACATGTTTAGGGTTTATTTTTGGAGCCTTGATATAAATATCTAAGCTTAGAAAACCCAAGTAAGAAGAATAGTGTTTTACCCAGAAATTTTATAGAGATCTTTCGAGAGTGAGGGAATTCTTTATGTGAGGGAACGTTTTATGTGTTCTTGCAATAATCTGAGCGACGAGTGGGAGATAGAGATTGGAGAGAATGTGTTAGAGATTTCTTGGAGTGCCCAATAGTTTTTTTTTGTTAGAAGCTCTTGGGAAAGGAGCTTTAAAAAGTTTTGAGGTAAAAGACTCTAGGTCTAATCAAGGAGGCTAGAAAGGTTGAGGAATATCCACTATGGGGGTGTAAAAGGAAGGAGTTGAAGACATCTCTGTATTACTGTGTGCAAAATGAGAGATTTGGAGGCTTTTTAATATAAAAGCAGATCTAAGGGTTTTCTTCATTATTCTGTAAATGAGAAGGGCATCTCTGTCTAGCTGGAAATAGAAGGAGAGAGATAGCTAGTGAAATTACATAAGCAAGGTTTTTGGATAGTGGATACAGGTCAAGTTGATTTAACCACTACAAAGATCTAATTTGTATTTTTTTTTTCTATTTTTCTTTATTTAATTTTCAATTTCTTGCAATTTTAATGCATGCTTAGCTTTGTTTCAATCATAGTTGATCTTATTCAAAAGTTAAGAAATATATTTTGAAAAATTATGGTATCCTATTTTTTATTAAAATATACATAATTTATGCTCTATTGTGTTAAAGTTGTTTTTGAAATAAAAAGAGGAATCATATTTTAATGTTTTAATTTATAATGACTTTCGTTGTAATCATTAATTTTAAAAAAACACACCAATTCAACCCCTCTCTTGTATGGATCGAACATTTTCAATTACTATATGAGATAAATGCTTACTAGACTTGTTCGAACACCATTAATAGATCCTGACATGGCATAATTAAGGAATCAAAACATGTTAGATGGGTAATTTATTACCCATCCATTTCTTTTTGATAATATACCCTTTGATATATCTAAAATTTTGTTTGCCACCTTTATTCAATCTATTGATTTTAGAATGCCAAAATTCAAGTATGCTATACACCTCCACATAGAATCATAAATGGCATAAAATTTGAACTTCCATTTATAGATTGGATTGTCAAAGATAGGAAGTATGCATAATTAATTGAAAAATATTTAAATTATTTTTTCTATGCATTGACATCGGAGGACTACATATGTGTATTTACTTGTACTACTGAAAAAAATGACAAACATTGTATTTCTTATACATGAATAAATAAGGTTGAGTGATCTTGGTTGAATATTTTACTTCATGATTATAAATTTTTTCAAATGCAATCAGATGAATCCATTACTAACATGTACACTAGATTTATTGGATTGATACCTCACTACATGCATTAGGAAGAGAGCCTAGCAATGCTAAAAAAGTTAACAAAACCTTATGATGCCTTTTTGATTCATGGGATGCCAAGGCATTGGTATTTTTTTTTTTTTTTTTTTTTATTGATGAATTCATTTTTTTTGAGAAAATGAAAAGAGCAATAATTTTATTAAAGCAACTAAGTACAAATAAATTCCTTCTTCAACAAATGAAGAAAAGAAGGAGGAATGCTACTATCGTTCATATCTTTCCAAAAAAAATCTGAACGTAGAGCATAGTTAGCACAAACATCAGCTAGCTTATTACAATCTCTTCTAGCAAAAGAAAAAATAATTTGCTTAAAATCTTTTAGAAAATATAAATCCTTTGGATTAAGATATTCTTTTGAAATAAATTATTCTGAAGAGCCCTTTAAAAGAGAAGAATAACGTTGTGATTATCACCTTCAATCATAAAACCTTTAACATCAAGCATCCAATCTTGAACATACTTTCTTAAGGAAAGAATAGAAAGTATTTCAAATTGAGCAATATCCCAGTGATTAAGGCTGAAACCAAATGCTCCATAAAATCTTCCCTTGTCATCTCTAAAAATACCTCCTATTCCAGCTAAATTGTTACTGGATAAAGAAGCATCAACATTGCATTTAATCTAGCCAGGAGGTGGAGGAAGCCAAGCTGTCATACCCAGCACTATGTGCTGATTAGCTTCCCAGCTTTCCAGGCATTGGTAATTTAAAAATCAAAATACTTAACTACTTATTCTATTGATAATTTACTTGTGTCTCTTATAATATAAGAACAAAATATTAGCCAGAGATTGACTGAAATAGATGATAAAAGAAAGGAGAAAACTATATAGTTGAAAGCTGACAATTTTATTAGCAACAAATTTGAAGGATACAAAAAAGAGAATATTTTCCCAATGATAAGGAAGTTCAAAATTTTTTTGAAAAATTATACAAAAAAGCATAGTGAAAAATGGAAAGAAATAGGTAATAAAGTCAATAAGGTTTTAGCTGATACTACTAATTTTAAATATGAAAAATCGGTTCACATTAAATGGGACTTCCCAAATCTAAAACACCAAGTACTAAAGGAAAAAATTGAGGAAAAGGAAAAATAAAAAGATAAAAGAAAAAAATACATACCTCACAAAGCCTTTTAGGCCAACTTTTTCTTGGAATCCTCTGAAACTGAAGCCGAAGAAGAAACAACCAATCTATGTTTAACAACAAAAGATAGCTCATGTAACATTGATAAGGATCAGGTGTTTGATTGCACTTATGATAAATTACATTCCTTTACTAAGCATTTACATAATAAATATAGTAGGGTTAAGGGAAAAAATCTATGTTTAAAAAAGGAGCATATTGCATTTAAAAATGAGCATTCCATCTATTTAAAGAATTTGATATTCTAAAAGTATCTTGAAAGAAAAAAAAAATGCATATTTAATTAGATGCTACATACAAGATATTAGAGACCTGAGTGTTGCATTTATAAGAAAGTGAGCCGCACATGTTAAACTAGGAATATTTAAAAGTTCAAATCAATATCTAATAAAGGATATCATAAAATATAGAGACTATGCATCCGAGTCCTCACTTGTTCACAAACAACCCATTAAAGCACCGCATGCATCATCTTCTTAGATAAGGAAAAATTACTCATTATTTAAATTAGATCATTCATTTCTAGAGGTTATGAGTTATTTTTGTGGCATGGTAGGACACATAGCACAAATTTTCCATCTAGGATCCATCATAGCACACAATATATTTAGAGGCCAAAGATCTCTAAAGCATAGCATAACATGCTTTCATCTCATCATACTATAAGACCCAAGCTTGTTTGTTCCAAAATTCATAGTTTAATATATTTTGTAGGTATACTTTATCAATGGGTCTAATGAAGGCATATTGTATCTGTGCATTGGGTGTTTGTGGCACATAATTTGAGACATCAACAAATTCATCACCTTCAAGTTCAGTTATAGAGGCAAATTGACCCTTGGAGATAAGACCACCAAAAAAATTATTGGTATAGGTGCTGTAGGAAAAATTAATTATTTTTCACAATTGAAAAGGTTTTACTTGTAGAAGGACTTAAGCATAATTTATTAGGTATTAGTCAATTATATAATAAGGTTTTGATAATAAATTTTATTTTAATAAATGTTTGATATATATATTTATTTGGACCATTAGCACTGTGAGTCAGGGAGGTAAGTTGTATGATTTTTTTATTATAGATGATTACATCAGATTCACATGGATTAAGTATTTAGAAAATAAAAGTGGACCATTTAATGAATTTTAAAAATTCTCGATTCAGATTCTATGAAAAATAGAATGAACCATATCCCCCATTCAAAGTGTTCATTGAGGTTAATTTAAAAATATTAAGTTTGAGAAATTTTATCAAAAATTAGGAATTAAACATAATTTCTTTGACCCAAAAATTTCACAATATAATAAAATAGCAGAAAGGAAAATTAGAACCCTAAGTAAAGCTGCTATGGCAATGTTGAATGAATATATGTTACCTAAGTAATTTTGGGCTGAAGTAGTGAATATTGTAAAGTCCGTATAGGTTGTTAAACCTACGTAATTATCCTAAGGCTAACCAAGAGGGGGGAGGAGGTGAATTGGTAATTTAAAAACCCTCTTAAATTTTTTTATAAAAAATAGAATATTAAAAATTACACAATTTAATTTTATATTGAAATATGCTTTCAACCACAACAATAAAATCGTAGAAAATAAAAATGTGGAAAATAAAATGACACAAAGATTTATAGTGGTTTGGTCAAACACAACCTATATCCACTCCCTGAAGACTCTCTCTTCAGGTATTGCACTATTACCAAAGTGACTCTCCTTTTGCTCCCACAGCAAGGTGCAGAAGCCTTTATAATTCCTCTCTTCCACCAATCCTCGGTGCGGTAGAGAACCGTCATCCTTTTATGGCCTCCAAGTGTCAGCAGAGTATCAGACATTCTTCAAAGATCTTCTCTCGAGCAACTAGAAAGAAGAAAGGAAGAGTAGTAACCAAACAAAAAAAGAGATCCTTACTTTTGGGTAGCCTTGTGATTCACACTCCACTTGCATGAAATCTCTCTCAAACACTCTCCCAAATACACTCTTTCACTTGCTCTTAAAAAATCATAAAGAATAATCATTTCCACGTCAATTTTAATGGGATTTTTATATGAAGGACACAAAAAAGCGTCCAGAAAACTAAAAATTGCCTTTTTGAGCATGTACGATTGTATAGTATGATTGTACTTTGTATGTACAAAGAGTTCAAAAGTCTTGTGCACAAACATGTACGGAGTAATTTGGTACACAATAATTGTCCAGTATGAACCAATTTCGTACTGTACGAACTGTAAGAAAATTTTTCTGATTCATCGGTATAAAAAAGTTCCCCACATTTTGGTACTCTAGACGTCATATGTATGAAGATGGTATATAGTACGATCTATTCAAATACATTTGGTATTCATTAGGATAAAAAGGGACCCGTCAAATTCGTACTATGGACGTCATCTGTACAAACAAGATATCATATAATACGATAAGTTAAAAAAATTTGATGTTCATCAGGACGAAAAGGGACCTGTCCAATTCGTACTCTAGACATCATTTTCATGAATAAGAAATCATACAGTACGATCAGTTAAGAAAAAGATTTTAATTCATCGGGATGAAAAGAGATCCATCCAATTCATACTATGGACGTCATTTGTACGAAGAAGCCTTCATACAATACGATCAATACTTAAAAAAATTTCTTTCTACAGTTCGTTTAACTGCTCGTAGGAGGAAATAACTGGACAAATCGTCCTGTATAAAATGAATTTGTACAGAAGGATCAATTTTGAAAATTATAAATTTTAAAGATTCTCCCAGTGTGTGTATGTGCGCACAGTTACTCAATTACAATCACACTCTCTCAAATTCAATAAAATAAAAAATATAGACTCCATTTATAATGAACCATAATCTAATCTGATTTGAAGTCTTCAATAATTTGGAGTATAATTTTTCTGAAATATTAATACACACAAATAACAAAAGAAATATATCTAATATATGTTAGGAGAAAATAGTAAGTTAATCAATAATAATTAGAATCATAAAAAATACACATGTTGCAAGAATCTCAAAAATCGGAAAACTAAATTACAATAATCTCAACAATCTCCTCCTTTTTTATGATGGCAAAATAATTATTATTTGAGTTAACATTTATAACCTAAATGAATGAACATTTTTGAATATATGGATTTTCCATGAAGAGTATATATATATATATATATATATATAATTTTTAAAACACCAACACACAAAAAACATAAAAATACCACAATCACAAATATACCATAATCACAAATCCACACAAAAGCACAAACAAAAAGAGAAAAAACAAAAATTGAAATGAAAGATATCAAATGATAAACCAAAACTAGTGATTTTAAAATAATTGCAATAACAAAGGTAATTTTACAAGATGAAAAAGAAAGATTCAAAAAATTTAAAATAAAGAATAATTTAGATAAAAAAAGTTAATCAAGATCATGATTCATTCTATACAATTAAATAAGGTTTATTATTGCAAGAATGACAAAATGAATATTAGTTAATTTCAATTTTAAATATAAAATATAATTGAATATTAGATTGATTTGAATTAAAAATTAAAGGATAGTGGAAAGAATATAATACATAAAACTTTAATTGGCGACATTGCGTATCTTTTCAAATATTTGTGGCAAATTTTGTGCATCTTTTTCTATTTGAGCTAATTTTGTGCCTTTTTCACATTGCGATGTTATTATTATATATTACATGTAAGATTGTACAACCCTATATTTATATAGCAATCCAAATATGAAGAGTGTGTTCTTTCATAAACCTTTTTAAACAATTTGTTGATGTTATTATTATATATTGCATGTAAGATTGTACAACCCTAGATCAATAATTGTTCAATTAACTTCTTTGGATTAAATAATAAAAGTCTTCATATTGTACAATACAGATTCATACTAGACAATTTGACTGGTTAAATACGATTATCGATAAGCATTGGGATAATAAAAAGGAAAAGATCAGACTGTACGATCTTGATTGTACAAGTTAATTTGACCTAGTTAATTATAAGATGATTGATGTGATAATTTGGATTCTTTTGATCATAATGTATGATTCACAATTTGACTATATTATTTGATAGAGACTATAAGTAAGGTAAAATTTCTTCAAATCATTTCACACCTTCTCTTCAGTTCTTTTCCAACTCTTAGTGTGAAACAATTATTCTTATTTGATGGCAAACAAAAGATGAATTTGACTAGTGATTCTCAATAACAAAGAGATAAAAGGTTCACTAGAGATAAGAATTCTGAAGGCTATGCAATATTGAATGCAATCACAATAGTTTGATTAATAAACATGGAGAATCACTAGTAAATATTTTTAAGAGACACTAAAAAACATGGATTTTGATTAATATCAAGCTTATGAAAAGTTTGTTTTAAAATTCTTTATTTAAATGAAATCACAACAGTTTAATTCACAAATCTCAAGTAACTAAATTTTGTATGAAATAAAATATTAAAAAGCAAAGGAGAATGACTCATCCTTGAGGGCGATCATATTACAAATGTCAATCAAATGGTTGAAGTATAGTGTTAAATCTGGCATCACTTACAAATTGGGGCATCAGTTAGTAATTCGATAGTGACTTAGAAGAACTCTAGCATCAATTGATGGTCTGGTAGAGTTTAGGGCCCCAAGTAGTGATCTGGAAGAGTACATGCCCTCATGTGGTGGTTTGGTGAAGGCGAGGGCCTCAGGTGGTACGGTGGTCCAACAAAGGTGAGGGCCTCAAGTAAAGGTCCAGCGGAGGTGAGGGCCTCAAGTGGTGATTCGGCAAAGGTGATGGCCTCAGATGGTGGTCTGGTGAAGACAAAGGCCTCAAGTGGTGGTTCGACGAAGGAGAGGGCCTCAAGTGGTGGTACAATGAAGGTGAGGGCCTCAAGTGATGGTCTGATGAAGGTGTGGGCCTCATGTGGTGGTCTAAAAAAGGTGAGGGCCTCAGGTGGTGGTCTGGTGAAGGCGAGGGCCTCAGGTGGTGGTCTGGTGAAGGCGAGGGCCTAAAGTGGTGGTCTGGTGAAGGTGAGGGCCTCAAATGGTGGTATGGAAAAGGCGAGGGCCTCAGGTGGTGGTATGGAAAAGGAGAGGGCCTCAAGTGGTGGTCCGACGGAGCAACGACGACAGGTAGTGGTCTGACAGAACTTAGGCGATGGTCGAGGAGGAGCTTCTTCCTTCTCTTCCTTCTCTTCTTCTTTCTCTTCTCTTCTTCTCTTCTTGCTTGGATCCTTTTTCAAGATAAATGAGGGGTCTATTTATATATTTTTGGAGTGGCATGGCCCATAAATAGGTGAGAGATCAAGGGTAAATGGGGAGTGGTTAGATGGATGGCCGATGTTGAATCCCTTGATCATTAAATGATTGATGGACATTTGAATACCTTAGTGATGTCAGATTTTGGTGATCTTGGGCTCATTGGATTTGTCTCGTCGAGCCTCTTGATTCGAATAGAAGCATGTTATATTTGGAAATTATTTGGTAATCAAAATTGTGGTTTAAACCTTACAACAGCGCTTCTAACCCTTGATTTGGACCCGTTTGGGCTTGGATTGGGTTGGATTTGGTGTTGTTGGATTTGTATTATCAAGAAGCTCAGTTTGACTATAAGTTTGTTAAAATCGGAGTTCAGATAGTCCCAATTTTAATTTTGGAAGTTTCCAACTTGATTTTGCATCGATATTTGTGCCCGATCAAGATAATTTGTTGATGACATATCAATGAGGACAATTGTTTTACTCCCTTAACCTCACCTTCTTGCTCCCAAGTGGATTAGATAACTCTCACAAGCAAGGAGACACCTCTCCCTCCTTAAAACTCTCTCAGGAAAAAAAAAAAAACATATATGCTAACTCACTTGCTTCACACACTTATTATAAACAAAATTAGATTAGGCTATTTAAATTAAATCCTAATTTTTAATTTTTAAAAAACTATTAATAATGTATGAAGTGTGGATCATGCTATCCGATTAGATTAATACCCAATTTTGAGTTTTTTTTTAATATCAAACTATATGATATGAATTGTACAATACAATCAATTGAATCATATAAAGGATTGTCCACAACGAACCAATATTCCCCACCAAATATTATGTTATATTGTCCTAGATGACTTGGATTATACATTATATTCTTTAATCAAGATTTGATCATGATTTTATTGCTTGAACAATGTTCCAAAATAGACAAGTTCTTTACTACTCATGCTATACAATCAAGATTGTATAATATGATTAGATTAACATTTATTTTTTAAAATATTAAATTTTGAGTGGGTTTTATCAATATAATTTATCTTCCTCTATGATAAGGGTCATATAGTATGATTAGTTATGCTAGATTTTAATTTTGTTTATTTAATTAATCACTTGATTATACTTTTAAAATAGCTTATTGTGTTGTATAATTAAGAGCGTAAAATTTTATTAATCCATAATTCAAGTATTTCATTTTCATTCGCACACATGAGTGTGTGCTCAATTTTCTTGCCATATACACCTAAATACATAATGACTCAATAAAAAGATAAAACCAACTCTTATTATAAAATTGACTAGACTTTATACAACAATTTTCTTGAGTTCTCTTCTTTGACTTGGCTCGTTGTATGTTGTACCGAAAATATTAGTAGCAAGTAAATAAAACTATATATATATAATGCAGATGATAATAAGTGATTTAACCTATAATATTTAGAATCATCAAAATTTTAGATTGGGCTCACAAATTTTATGCATCTTTCCTTTTATGATGATGAAAACTATTATTTGTTGGACTTTAGATTTCAAATTAGTATTTTTATTTCCTACTTAGTTCTTCCCCTCCCTATATGCCCTTTTTAATTTTTTTGAAAACACATTTTAAAATTTTCCATTAATTCTAATTTTTCATATTGATATTTTTTATTAATTTTTGATTTGATATTTTTCTTTATATATATATATATATATATATATATATACTAACTTTGAATTATAAACATTTAAATAATTACAATATAACACATCCTACAACAACCAACACTTATTAGTGCTTCTTTTGACATCACAAAAAGGTAGAGCAAATAGAAAGGAAATACAACA
Source organism: Dendrobium catenatum (assembly GCF_001605985.2). Lineage (NCBI taxonomy): Eukaryota > Viridiplantae > Streptophyta > Magnoliopsida > Asparagales > Orchidaceae > Dendrobium > Dendrobium catenatum. The sequence goes on from NW_021319335.1 coordinate 254,620, forward strand.
AACAAAGGAAACAAGAATAAAAATAAAAGGAAAATACAAAAAAAAAAAAGGCTCCCTAATCAGGTGGTGATGGTGGATGTTGGAAGTAGCATTGAAGGGCATAAAACTGATCCTAAAACCATGCTTGATCTTCCTGCCACAAATGAGTAGTTTGCTTAATGTGAGTGTCCATTTTGAGTTCCAAATAAGTAAAATGTTTTGTCTAGCCATATTATGGATATTGATAAGAATAAGGAGGGGGTTGAGTTTGGGATCCCCCTACTTTTACTTCCTTTTTTAAATTTGGGATGCTTTCTATAGGTACTACCCTATGACAATCACTATAAAAGAAGTGGAAGGAGTGGTTTGTGAGGAAAGAGGGTTAGTGATCAAGTGGAGCATGTTTGGTGAAGTTATACCGCTTCTAAAATGTGGGTTACAAAGTGTCCTAGGGCCAAATTTTCCTTATGGTGGATGTGAGGGTTTCAAATGGAGGTTAACTTATTAATATGCTTAATGATCATTTTTGTATCATTAAATTATATGTCAATTATATATAAATAGATGAAAATAAATAGTAAATGGGTAATGCTTATGCAGTCATCTGTCTTAAGAATAAGATTGTGTCATTGTATATGTTAGATAAGACATACATTCAACACCATCTTGTTAACTAGAGGTTGTGTTAGTTTAAAGAGAAATTCCTAAGAGTTGTGTTCAATGCTCCAATTAATGTTTAAGTCTTAAGCAATATCATGAGGAGCTTCACTTATGTTATAGAGGTGCAGGTGTTCATGAAAGTCTTCATCGATAATGGTTATCCGATTATGGTAAAAAAAAGATTATATGGTAGTCTGATCAGTAGTAAACCTAAGGTTTGCAAAAAGTTCTAGGAGCACTTCAATGTGCTAGGGATAGACAAGAAAAATAAGAAATCAGGGAGAAGTAGAAACATACAGATCTAATACCTGGTAGGAGAGGTTTTCATGCTCCACAAATATAGAATCAATCATAGAGGCATTATGATATCTTTGATAAGCTCAGGCCTTGAAGAGCCCATTCAAGCTCATTTGTCAGCCAATGAAGGAAAAGGGAAATGTCACAATTAGGGAGTAGATGATTAAAGTGCTTGAAGGTGTGGAATGGATGAGAATGAAAGCCTATACTTACTTCCTTAGTTCCTTTATACATCATGATCAAAGGATCATATTAAGTGTCCAAACCATCCCATCATGAACATATATAGACCAATCAAATCATTTAGTATGATTAGGGATCATACAATATAATCTTTGTCCTTTTTTTTCATCTTGAGGAGTTATCTGTACATCTATTTGACCAAATAAATTATATAGTAGAATGAGTAATTCATACAATACGATTGATATTAATAATTGTAACAAACAGTTAAAATGATAATTATTGATCCTTAATTGTTATATCCTAATAGCATGATGTGTGTATCATATAATATAAAGTGAAGAATTTTATAAGGTTTATGATATGATCAGGAGAATTTCCACAAAGGCAATTACACAACACATAATATTTATTTTTGGGAGAAAAAACATGAAAAATTAGAGACAAACATAAACACATAAACTAAAAATAAACCTAACAAAAAGGAAATAACCATAAAGCTCATAAACACATATACTAAAGATAATCATAACTTAGACTAATAAATCATGAACACATAGACACTTAACAATGCATTACATACATTAATCTACCCATGTTACCTAGCACTTATATCAACAATCTCCAATCTAGTCCTACATGTATTGAATCTTTCATAGCTTTGTAATTTTCTAAAAATACAAGCTAATTTGTTCTTTATATCTACAAAATATATGCTCACATCTCCCAGCACCACATGGTCTCTAATGAAATTGTGTCTCACATCAATGTGCTTAGCACAAAAGTGTTGAATTAGACTTTTGGTTATACATATCACACTCATATTATCACATATGGCAAGGATAGCGTCCACTAATAATTCAAAATCAAGAAGCTATTCTTTTAGCTAAAGGACTTGGGCAATAAAACTTCCTTCAACTATGTACTCACCTTGTGCAGTGGATAGGGATATTAATTTTTTTCCTTTTACTAGACTTGGAAACTAAGGATTATAATATAACTGGTAAGTTTTAGAAGTACACTTTCTATCCACCTTACATACTGTAAAATCCAAATTTGTGTATCCAACTAATTCAAATGGCTAGCTATTCCTAGGATACTAAATATCTAAATTCTGAGTGCCTATAAGATATCTTAGGATTCTTTGGATAGCAATCATAAATGATTCCTTATAGTCAACCTGAAACCTTGTCAATAGCATAAGCTAAACATAATGTCAAGCCTACTGATAGCCAAATAAAGTATGAAACCTATTATCCCTCAAAATTTCTTTTGATTAACTTATTTTCTATCCTCATCCCTATCTAATTGAGTGTTGGGCCATGATGTGGTCATGATTTTACAACCTTCCATGTCAATATTTTTTTAGATATCTTTTTATGTACTTTGTGTGATTTAGGAAGGTTCAATCTTATCTTTTCTTTACATTAAATCCAAGAAAATAAGTCAACTCACCCATTAAACTCATTTCAAATTCTCTACTCATAGCGAAGGAAAATTCTTTGTGTAAATTATCATCGATGGATCCTAAAAAATGTCATCCACATATATCTATACAATGAGTATATCATCTCCAATTCTTTTAATAAATAGTGTGGTATCTACCATGCCCTTAAGTAAAGATTTTTATAAGAGATAAAAGCAAAGCCTATCATTTTAATAATAAAATGTCCTTTTCCACTATTTGTAAATATATTTTTTATCATTTTAAGGTATTCAGCATGAGAGAGAAAGATGTCTAACAAGTGAAAGTTGGGTTTACGAAACTTCAGTTCATTTTTTGCTACTGGCCCAGCTCTAAAAGTTGATCGGCTTGTGGTAGATATGATTCACCACTCCATTTTCCAAAATATGAGAATTTTGGATTTTTTTATTTTAATTTATAATTTTATTGAGAAAAAATGGGATAACTTGGTACCCGAAAAACATTCACTGCATGTAACTTTTTGTATGTTGTAGATAAGATAATTATGGATATTTAGATTTTTTTTTTATTTTTTTGTGCGGTAGTTAAAAAAGAACACTATTTTATTTTGTTATAGAATAATTTTGATCATAGAAAATAATATTGTAATATAATTAAAACTTCAAAATCTTTTTTTGAATGATCCCTGGTAATCTTGTGAATTTTTTAAATATTGAATTTCTACTTAGTTGTTGAAATTATAGGTTGTTGATAGAGCGCAATGTAATTTTTTGTAAGTTATTTTATTTATTTTTCTTATATTGAATTGCAATGATAAATTTGCTTATATGCTCTAATTATTTTTTTATTATTTTATTTTATTTATTTATATGCTTGAATTATGTGATTTTTAGGAGTTCTTATGTGTGGGAGAAGTTTTACTATGGTGCTAAATGCACAGGAAGCCATAAATGGCTTGAATTTCTAAATATCTTGTATGGGCTAAGCATTAGGAGTCATAAGGGCCTATTTTTTGATGGTCAGCATAAGGAGTTACAAGGGCATGAATTCTAATATCTTGTTCTGATGGGAGGTATAAGGGCCTGAGAGAATTCTATTTCTTTCTACTCTGATATAAGGAGTGCTTATTTGTTTACTTTTAGTGAACAATCTACTTTATTTCAACTTTCTATAACTAGTATCATGCTCAATATAATATGTTTCCTATGAATAACTTTTACATTAGTTAAATACAAGTAAATTATTGAAAATTTAGATCGGTGTATATGACCTGTTGAGCTGTATTAGCCCACACCTATTTTGCCTTCTATTTTAGGTCAAAGGAAAGGGAAAGAACTTATTAAATAGCTGAGTATTTAAAATTTGATTTATTTCAATCAATGGAGGTATTTTTTATGATATTTGTATAGTCATGAATAGGTCTATTTTATAAGTTCTGTTGTAGTCTATAGCCATATAATATAAGGTAAATATTGTATATACATTTTGGTGTAATAAAAAAATTGTGGATGACTTTTTTATTCTATCTTTCAAAATTAATTAAAACCTCTTTCAATTTAAAATTTTAAATAGAAAAAATAAAAAAGTTCTCCAAAAGTTAGAACTTTGGCTTAGCCTATCCCAATTTAACACGGAAAGACCTATCTATCTGTGGGTTGAATTAGGTTAGGTTATAGTAAAAGTATCATCAGTTGCATGTAAAAATTTTTAAGTGTGAATTCTAGCTAAAGTGTACCTCATTTTTAGGGCACTTGGTAAGCAACAAAGTATTTTTGTAAATCCCCAAATGGTGCAAGCTTTGATTGATTGATCGAGGCTAACTATATTATCTGAGATAAATAGTTTCTTAAGCATGGCTAGCTATTATAAGAAGTTATGAAATAATTTTATTATATTTTTTCTCCTCTAATGATACTAACTCTGAAATAAGTAGCCTTTGGCTAGACATCTAATTTTAAGGCAAGTTTTTCTAAGTTGAAGGATTGTTTGAAATCTGCTTTAGTTTTGATTATTCCATTAGGTATAGGGGGATTTTAGGTATTCATTTAAGCTTAACTAAGAGGAATAGGATGTTTTTTGATGTAGCATGACAAGGTTATAATGAATGTTTCTAAGTAGTTAAAGCCCACAAGAAGAATTATCTGACTCATAATTTAGAGCTTATTACTATTGTATTTGCATGAAGCTCTAGAGGCACAACTTGTGCGGAGTGAGATGTGAGATTTTCATAGATCACCAGAGTTTGAAGTATATATTTACTCATAAGGATTTATAGTTGAGATAAAGGCGGTGGCTTAAGTTGATTAAAGACTGGTAAGGAAAATGTAGTGGCAGATGCTTTGAGTAGAAAGTTTTCTGTGGTGTCAAGCCTTATACATACTTTTGATGATCTTTGAATTGAGGAAAGAGAAAATTTAAATTTGGATGTAATTACCCTTATTGATTGAGATTTTAGTACTTTGGCTTAGATGATTATCCAACCATCTATACAGGCTAGGATTCAGGAAGCTCAAAAGTTATATACAAAGTATTAGAAGTTGATTGATCCAATGAAGTCTAATAAGAAATTTGAACTATGATTATCTAATATCAGAGTCATCTTCTATAAGAACATGTTATTTGTTCTTAATTTTGGATATTTGAGATACAAGATTATGCATGAAGCATATTATTTAGGATATAATATTCATCTAGGAGTAGAAAGATAAACAGTGATAAAAAAAGGTATATTCTAGTGGCCTGGATTAAAGAAATATGGGATAGATTTTATTTCAAAGTATGAAGCCTGTTAGTTAGTGATAGCCGAGCTTCAATGATTAAGAGATCTTTTATAACCATTACCATTTCCAAAGTGGAAATGGAAAGAAGTGATGAAGATTTTGTTATGGGATTCCCTAGATTGAGGTAGTGATATGATGCTATCTTGGTTGTGGTAGATCATCTTATGAAGCTTGCACATTTTATTTTTATTTGATAGGTTGATTCAATGGGTAGATTGAAACATGTTTATATATGAGGAATTGTTCAACTATATGGAATACCAAAAGTGATAATCTCTGATAGAGATGACATATTTACCTATAGGCTGTGAGAGGTATCCAGCAAGGTTTGAGGACTAAACTATATTTTATTATGGCTGCTCATTCATAAATTGACAAATAGTTTGAGAGGACTATTGAAGTATTAAAAAATCTTTTGAAATTAAGTATTCTAGAGTTCTGTGATAGCTAGGATGATTACATTCCTCTAATTGAATTTGCCTACAATAATAGTTTTTAGTCAAGCATACATATGGATTGTTATAAAGCTTTGTATGTTAGAAAGTGTAAAATCCCACTATCTTGTATAGAGATAAGAAAAGGAGTCTGATTGGGCTAGCCTGAATTGATGATGCTATTAAAAGATTTGTCTAATCAAAGATAGATTAAAAGTGGTGCAAGATAGGAAAAATAGTATTATGATGCAAAGCATTGTGCAGTGGAATTCTAATTATGTGATATATATATATATATATATATAAAGTTATGATCAAATTTGAGCTACAAAGAAGAACTAGAAAGGAACTTGGCATTTGATGTTAGTAGATTAAGAATAAATAGATCCCAATGGTCAAAGTATAGTTGAAGCACACGATAGAAAAAGAAGGCACTTGGGAGAAGAATTCTGAGATGAGATAATTATAACATGATTAATTTCTTTGATATGAGTTTTAAAATATTGAGGATGCCAATTTTTTTAGGAAGGGAGAATTGTAATACCTAATGAAGGAATACACAGTTATACCTATTTTTATTTGTTCTAATAAGGGTAACCCATTGAATATTCTACATTTGGAACTTTTATATAAGTTCGTAAGTGTTATGTATGCCCATGAATGTCTGAATTTATTCTGAGATGGGTCTTCAGGGTTTGTGTGCATGAATGAAAAATTTGAAATATTTTCTCTTAGAGTACGTGACCCCTGGAAAGGTTGTGATGAAACATTGAGATATTTATCTTTTTACCAAATAATTTCAGGTTGATGGTATTATGTGGCATGTGTGTGGCACATAGATGATTTAATTATGTAACTGCACACATCAATCAAGTAATAAAATAAATAAGAGGATTGTCAGTCCCACGTTGAAAGTATATCCGTAAGAATCCCCCTAGTACTATGTACTCAAGTAGCATGATTATCCTACTGAATCTATTTGATGGTGAGGTTCTCCAAACTACTAAAAATGATAGAAAGATAAAGTACTCATAATAAAAAATGTCTTAGACACATGATAATGAATATTGTAAAATTCGTCTAAGTAGACTACTCTAAGTTTGTTATAAATCATAACATATGCACCATTAGATTTCTATCAAGCTTATAAGGGTGAAAAGTAAGGCTCTCACCTCACTGTAGTGATTCTATCTCCATAGGCCCTAGAATGTTATTCATCATATATCTAGGAATGCAAGTTTTCTATCTCAATTAACCTATTTATTTCAATATTCCTCCATCAAAGCAATAAATCACACAAGGTTTTAATTTTAGACGTAGCCATTGCATGAATTAAATGCAGTCTGAGAGAACTTAAGAACAACCATAAATAGTTTCATATGCAAAAGCCTGAATTAGGAACAATACGCTTAATTCAATCATAAGCCCAAAATAAAGATTTTTAGCCGGTCATAGAAGTTATTTTACACAAAATAGATTTCCTTAATAATAATATAAATAATTGAAAAGATATGTGGACAAAATATCACCAGGATAAGTGTTTAAAATTAATTCCAAACATTATAAACTCCTCAGATTGATTTCTCTTAAGCATGTTCACTATACACTCTAAACTTCTAGTCCTTTTACTGTCTTGAACAATACACAAATGACCAGCCCTCAACAAAAAGAAAAAAAAAACAATTTATATTAAGTACAAAAACTCACACTATAATAGTGCTCCAAAAGTGGCATTGTGGCTTTGTTAGCGCTACATCGGCAAGTGTTTTGGAACAATTATTACGTCCTTTGACCGGACGTAGAGCTACGTTCGGCCGCCTATAACATGTCGTCACGTGCTCTTACTCTTTACCGCACCGCCCGACGACTTGACCCGGAGCGGAACCCGGGAATGCTATGTTCGCAATTTTCTCGGTATTGCTCGCTATTTGCTCCGTATTTGCTAGGTATTGCTTTGCAAAAATGAGAAATACCTCTCTGTGAAGACCAATTTCATACAAATACCGAGTTGTACCGAGTTTTTTATAACTCGGTACAACTTGGTACAACTCAGTATTTGCTAGGGATTTGCTCGGTATTGCTAGGGATTTGCTCGGTTTTGCTAGAAAAACTCGGTACAACTCGGTATTTGCTCGGTATTGCTAGTTATTTTCTCGGTATTGGTTATTGCCGAGCAAAATCGACCAATACCTAGCAATACCGAGCAATCTTGGGTCCGTTTCGGGTCGGGTTGTCGAGGCGCGCAGTAAATAATGAAAACGAGTGGCGCGATTCTACTGGCGGCCGAACGTAGAGTTGCGTACGTTCACCGGACCAAATAAAAGTTTAGTGTTTTGGCGTTACAGTGCTTGAACCAATTTCCAATTTCAAGCATTTTTACCTCAAAATCCCTACACAATATTAACTAAAAGAAGGATTTTCACAGGGATATATGTGCAAAATAATAACATAATATTCACTTAACAAAAGTTGTGGTGCTATGAGCTGCACTATGGAACTGTACTCTCGGTGGAGAGTGCCACTGCGATATAGAGTCGAGGGTTACAATGCAGGCTTGAATCTTCCATACAATTTTCTTTTTTTCAAAATCATTTCTCCCCCTAAGGTAGTCGAGTAAAGAGAGATAGAGAAGGAATTTAGATAGGGAAGGCTGGATTTTAGTAACTAGTTCATTTTCTATTATCGGCCAAATTCTAAAAGTTATCTAGATCGAGGAAGGTTACATTCCTTTTATTTGAGTTTTCAAAATTATGAAAATTTTGTGATTGTTTATTTAAATTGTAATTTTATAACAAAAAATGAGATAAATTTCTCAGTTACAAAATTTTCACTGTGTAAATTTTTGTATGATATAAACACGATTACTCTACACATTTAAATATTTTTCTAAAAAAATTTATCTCATAAATTAATAATGCGTTATTTTTATTTTATAATTAAATATTAATTCTCATCCTAAAAAATAATGCTACAGTACAATTAAAATTTTAAAATAATATTCTGAACAATCCCTAACAATTTGGTGAGACTACAAAACTATAAAAGTTTACTCAATAACTAAATATGTTTCCTGCTGTAAAGCATTATGTGTATTTCAAATTTTGGTTTATTTATTTACTTCACTACAATAATATATATACTTATCTGATTAAAGATTTAATTTTGTGGAGATCCAATGTTGGAGGAAGTCATTATTTAAAAAAAAAAAAACTTCTTTTATTTGCTTTAATTCTCTCAACCTTCTTTTCCACATTTCCTAATCTCCTCCATTAACCCGTTGCCCGCAAACCATCCTGACCACTCGCCCTTTGAATGCATTAACTGGCAACCCGCCAGCCTGCTAACTTGCACTAACCTGCAACCCGCCAGAAGACCCACAACCTGCCAGTAGACTCATAACCCGCCAGCTAATTTCTCTAGAAATCCATTAGAAATATTACTCCGAGAATCTGACAAAAAATAAGCTAGAATTTCCTATAAAAAAATTTCCACTGGAAATTACGCATGTAATTTGCATTTTCATGTGATGAGTTCTATCGTGCGGGATGCACAATGAGTCATAAGGGTCTTAATTTCTTAATATCTTATATGTGCTAAGCAATGAGAGTCATAAGAGCCTATATTCTTATATGTTAACAAATTAAGTCATAAAGACTTGAATTCTGATATTTATTTTTGGTGGGAGGTTTAAGGGCTTGAGAAAAAATTATTATATTTTGTTTTGACTTATAAAGTTTTTTTTTTATTTACTTTCACTACACTGCTATTTGAATTTCTATACTTGCAAGCATTACTCTATTCAGCATTGTGAATAATTTATAACTCCTTTTAAAATCTTATTAACTGCATTGTGAATTTTTATTAAAAATTTAGATCGATAAGTGTGACCTGCTGAGCTATGTTGGCTGACACTTAATCTGCATTCCATTTCAAGTCAAGGAAAATGGAAAAGAGTTAGTTGAGTAGTAGTCATTATAGGTTTTAATTTGATTGAATATGTATGGATATTTTCTAATTTTATATAGTCATGACTATTTCTTTATTAACTTTGTTTTGACCTACAGTCATGTACTATAGTACAGATATTGTTGTATATATGTATTTTGTTGATGAATGAAAAGAATAGAAATTTGTGGATGAGTTTATTTTTATGCTTAATGGAAGTTAATTAAAAACTCCAAGGTTTGTTTTAAATTGAAAAAATCTAAATAGTCCCAAAAATTTTGATCTTGGGATTGGTTTGTAACCATTCAACATTATATAATCTGTCTTGTATGTGGGTTATTTTGGGTTGTGTTGTGGCAGAATCAACTTGATTATACCCCAAAAGATTTGTGGATTCAATGATACACTATGTATGCTTTTGATTCTCGACTGCTTATAATGAAATATATGCTCTGGAGAACTACTATTGGTAATGTACTCGTCGGAGAATAAAATTCAAAAGGCATAGAAAATATTAAAGATAAATGTGAATCATATTCTACTTGATGTTGATGGAGCAATAACTAGTATTATAAGTATTTGTAAAGTGACTTAGGAGCTATCAATTAAAATTGATTTAAATTAATCATCAACATTGACTTTATATCTTTTTTTGGTTAGTTATAAAGATACTTACAAAATGTATTCTAAGTGTGATTTTTGATGAAACGTTGTTTTGCATATGATATAGTTGTAATTATGAGACATCCACTAAAATAATTAAAATATTATAGCAATGGAGAAGATAATTACAAAATAGAAAGCTTTAAATTAATAAAACAAATGATGATCAATTTTAGTTGGAGTGATATTGAGAATTGTTGATCAATATTATTTAGAAACAAAGTGGTACATATGTATGATATATTAAGCAACATGCTCCTATCATAAAAAAATGGAATGAAAATATAAGCTCTACATTTAATGTTGGATGATTAAGGTTGTTAAGATGGAAATATGACAAACTAGAAATGGTAAATTAAAGATGTATGATTAAAAGAAAAAAATAACACACATCAAACAAAATCATGAAAGAGGATGGATAGATCGAAAAGATAACATATGGATATAAGTTAGTAAAAAAGTTTTCTTAAGAATAGTTTTTACACTTTAGATGGTACTTAACAAGAACTACTAAAAGGATGCATACTTAATAAATGAAAAGAGGGTTATAATCTCCTATTAATTTTATTATAATTTGATATCCATAGTTCAACTATAAGTGTAAAAAATTATCAAATCTTGGCCTAAAATTTCAAAATGATCCTTAAATCGATCAATGTGGGGGAATGCTATAATGATAAATCAAAGTTGAACCTCAACCTACATTGTTAAGGTTTTGGGATGCTACTTTATAAGATTCTAATAACTCCCTACTTCTCATTTATACTAATATCAATGTGATTTACATGAGTTTCCTCCACATTAAAAAAATAAAGAAATATGAAAAAAAAATTATTGTTAATTCCACGGAAATAAATAATTCAACCGGTCCAATATATTGAAATATCAACTATTAAGTTTGTGACCACTTACCATCCCCATATGAGCTATATCATCATTATATCCATACTTTGTTGTATAATAGATCAAATATAAATACATCACACAATGGCATTAACTAGATCCTTTTATCATAATTGGTTGATCATATGGCATAAATGATTCTTCACTTCCATGAGCTTTCAATAAAATTCTAATATTTGTAATAAGATCAATCTCTTAAGCATGAAGTTTCAAGAGAATTATTGTTGATTGTCAGGTGGTCAGGCTAAATAAGCATGATCAGTATACTTTACTCTTGCATAATCCATCAGACATTATATTGAATGCTTAATCACATATAAAATACCTTACAACTTTAGTCCAAATAATAATCAAGCAAGAAATTATTATCTTTCAAGGATAAGTTAGCAATACTAGCATTATCATTGTGAATAACAATCATCATAAAATGTAGAGTGATTACATCAAATCTAAACTATCAAAAATCCTATCTCAACTCTTCTAACTATAGTCATATACTACGTAGTTATATATGTGTATGCCTATGATTTTATTCTCAGGTGTTTTGACAGATAATAACTAGCTTATGATGAGGGTCATCACTCTCAGGAGCAAATCTTTCAAAAGGAATCGTCCTAGACCAAAGAGTAACTCACCAGAGGATACTGAAGAGCATCACTCTCCCATATCCAACAAAGAGCTTGCCTTGCACTGAAAGACTATGGAGATCCTCATCCAGCAAATATATTGACACTCATAACAACCAAATCCTCCCCTTGAGCTCGCCATACTTAGATGCGAGAAAGTGCCTACCATGAGACCTTATATTCTAGTCAACAATTATTGTCATACATAGACACCCTTAATCACCTCAAACACTTATGCTTGTCTTTCTTGACAAGGTGACCATGAACCTCCTATGACAATTGTTGACCGAGCAAGTTAATTTGCCAACTGCATGTTCATCTCCCCTCAGACCCACAACATACACGCCCTACACTTACACACTCCTCTCGATCTCACCTAATGATAGATAGCTCACCCAACAGACGACTACACCCTTCTATAGCCAATTAGGCAGCGACACATTTTCAATATTAGCATGTAGCAATGTATGAGTATTATGTGTAGCATTTCCTATAGCCCTCACAATCATATAAATAAATGGGAATGAGGAATACTTTGGGGACCTTCTCTCTTACATTTTTCCTTTATTTTTGATTGAGATGGTAATGATTGTACCAATCTCACATCTTCCTTCTATTCTTCCTATTGTCTCTACTCTCCATCATCATTAATAAATTATTAACTCACAACATTGATTTGCTAGTAAAACTAGGGATCATCTATCGGATAATTCAATAATAGAATTCCACATTTCGACTTTTAATTAGGGTTGGAAATGAACCGAGCAATCGACAAGCTACTTGTGGCTCAGCTCGATAAGGGCTCATTTATGTTTGTTTGATACGGTAAATGAAAAAGCTTGAACAAATTTGATAATACTCGATAGTTAAATAAACAAACTTGAACACCCTGACGTTCGGCTCGTTTATGTTTACGAACAAGATAGTTTAGAGCTCATGAACATGCTTGTTAAAAAACTCGATAAAAAAGATTTATTATGTCTTATTTAATTAAAAAAAATATTTAACTATTAACTAAAAAGATATTTAACATTTATAACTAAGCTCGTTTATATTATTTTTTAACAAATAATATATTTATCATTATTTAACTATTACAACGTTATTTAATTAATAAGATATATATATATATATATATATATATATATATATACTCTCTCTCTCCTCTGTGGCCTACAAGAAAACAAAAAAAATTTGTAGGGGAGGGTTTAGTCCCACACCACCTGGAATACAAAGGTTTCTCTACATAAAAACAAATACAACTGCAGTTCACCTGTTGGGCTAGAGCTACAGGTGATTTGGTCTTCCTCTTCATCCTGTGTGGTTTTGCACCGAGCTACCCGGAACTCAAACAACTGTCTAAAAAGCTCGACGACCAAGCTCGATTCTGACAGACTTAATTAATTAGGCGATCCTTCCTTAGTTAAAATTATTATGTGTCGATGAAAAATATATGAAAGATGCTTTGGCCAATCAACAACTTGCATAGAATTGTATATAGCTGTTCACATACGCAAATTGTCATATTCTAATTAAAAAATTCCACCTTTCACATCTTTCTCATTCACACTTAGGGGTTGTTTGGTTGCAGGAGAATTGTTTCCCTTATTTGTTTAGGTATATTCAGAGTAAAGTAAAAGTATTTTTTTGTGATAATTTATTTTAGCATTTAAATAAGTATATTTATAAAAGCAGTGTATTTATAATAATTATTATTATTTAGTGTTATAATTTTTTTTATATAATTTAATTTATTTAAACCTAAATTGAATTAAGGTAAAATTTATTTCAACCATAATTTGGAAACTTCAAAAATTTTAAATTTTTATTTTTTAATCTTAAGGCAAAATCAAGTTGGAAACTTCAAAAATTAAATTAGAGACCATTTGAACTCCAATTTCAGCGAACTTATAGTCAAACTATAGATCGGAACTAACATCTCGAAAATATGAACCTAAGGACACAAATTCAGCTCAATCCGAACCCAAATGACTCCAAGTCTTTTTAGGTCTACCCTACTTTCTTAACATATAGTCAAATCTAATACCTTACTCTCCTAACCGGGTCATCGGGAAGGCCGCCGTTTATGTGACAAAAACCATCTAAGGCGACATAAAACGGCTCTCTCTAATCTTATCTTCTGCTGGAGCTACTCCAACCTTTTCACGTATATGCTCATTTCGTATCCTATCTCTAAGGGTAAAGCCACTCATCCACCTGAGCATCCTCATCTCTTGCCACACTTCATTGTATTATGCTTCTCTTTTAATGGCCAACATTCGGCACCTAAAGCATTGCAGGCCTCACTACATCTTATAGAATTTTCCTTTAAGTTTAGGGGTACATTTCTATCACATTACAAGCCCGATGCATTCCTCCACTTCAACCATCAAACTTGAATTCTGCTGATAATATCCCCATTTATTCACCATTACTCTTAACAATAGATCCAAGATTATCTAAAACGTGTACTCTTATTAATTGAACTTGATCAGCCCAAAGTCACAATCCCCTCACTAGATCTATCAATGGGTCATGAATACAATACACATCTTAAAAAAATTTGGATCACTCCATACTATATATATTATATATATATATATAATATTATTTATATATATATATAAAACAATTTTTTATTTCAGAATTTCATAAGTAATATATTTAAATTAAAGTTCAAACATCCCTGTAAAATTCTTCTTTTCGTAGCTGTTCTCCGTCTTCTTTCCCATCCTCCGCCGAGGCTCCGACCAAGTTCCGATGGCGATGCATACTGGATTATCCTCCTCCAAAGTTCTAATTGTCATGGGAGCATGTCTCTGTCTCTACTATCCAACTTTCTTCACTTCCTCTCTTTCTCTCTCTTCAGTTCTTTTCTTAGGGAAATATTTGTTTGGATCCGCATCTTGAGATCGAGCTTCCATTGGCGCTGGAAATCGCGGTAGGCCTTGAGGGCGTATGTAAAAAATTGACGCATGTCAGCCGATGAAATCGTTGAGAACGAGCTTCCATTGGCGCTGGAAGTCGTGGCAGGCCTTGAGGGCGGAGGTGACTTCATTGTTGGAGCGGACGAAAAGCCATGTGTTCATGCCGCGTGTGCAGGAACGGATAGATTCCCAGGACGTGTCCTCGGTCTATTTTCCAAGCATGGTATTTTTGGCTATGACGAGCTTTGCCGATTTCGGCAGCGCTCCACGAAGGCACTGGATCTGGCAGACCGTAAGGCTGTGACCCCAGAGTCCGGTGACCATTTGGCAGCCCTCAAGCTCACGCTCCACCGAGTCCCGCCACATACGGCGCATTGCTTCCCGGAGAGAAGGAACGACAGACGGGCAGAGGAAGCGGCGGCGCCGGAAGACTGATAATGCTTCAGATTTTTCATCCAACAAATTTATAACCCACTCATATTGAGCGGGTTTCTAATTCACGCGAAACAAGCCCCTTAATACACTACTAATACTTCGACAGATTTTCTTTTTTCTCCGCTCAAAATTAACCAAACAACCAAATTTCGTAAATACATGCAATTGTTTTACTTTACACTCCTAATGCAGGCAACAAAACAGCCGCTTAATAATTTCCAAATCATTATAGTAAAAAAGGATGGTAGAATTTTTAAATGTAAGAAAGATACTCATTTCAACAGTCGTGTTTCGCTCTGTGCTCTAGCTTTGCTTTGCTAGGGTTTTGGCGGGGATCCCTTCTTCTTCGCGTCTCCTCTCCTCCACCGCTTGGGGAGGGGCCTCCCCCTCCCCGTCGCGCCCCTGATGGCATCTTCCTCCTATTTGGCAGATTTCCCCCCTCTTCCTAGCTCTGGAGCTTCGACGTGTTTAGCTCCTCTTGGCCTCAACTTCATCGGTAACCTAACAAAACAAGATCCAGTGGCAAATGATTTCTCCCTCTCCTTCATTTCTCCTCCCACTAAGGTTCCTTTTCGGCTGAAGATCTATCTCTTGGTGTGCCTGATTGGGGCATGTCGCTGGTTGGCTACTCTGTTGATCCCCAACCTACTTACATGAGTCTCCTGAACATCATTAAAAAGGTTTGGACTCCCAAATGTTCGGTTGATCTATTATCCCTTAATGATGGATTTTTCCTATTTAAATTTGCTTATGTGGAGGATTATGATGTCGCCTGGTCTGGCGGACCTTGGTTTTTCTTTGGCTGCCCGTTTATTTTACAAAAATGGTCGCCTAAATTCATGCATAAACGGGATGAATTTAGTGCCATTTCCATTTGGATAAAAATTTTAAACTTGCCTTTGGCTGTTTGGAACCCTGTAGGGATTTCAAAAATTGCTAGCTATGTTGGTCATCCCTTGGCGGTGGATGCTTTAACTGTTCGTAAAACTTGGTTGACATTTGCTAGGGTCTGCATCATGGTCTCTACCAAATCTACTTTTTCGGATGTTATACCGATTTGCTTGGATGGAGATGACGTTGAACTCAAGGTTGTTTATGATTGGAAGTCAATTCCTTGTACTGGTTGTGGCTCCCTGGTCCATCCTCCAAATCTTTGCCCAAAAAACCATCAACCTAAAGCTCCTCAGCTACCTAAATTCTGTGGTAGAAGGAAGAGTAGAGTTCGTCAGCCCAGACTCAATCCTCCGGTTAATAGCACTCCTGCCTTGCTCCCAAACCCTATCGTTCAACATCTCATCCAGCCTACCACAACCGTCCTACCTACTTGTTCCGCTCCTACTCCTGTTGGCAACCTCAATGAACCCGTTTAGGAACAGGACCATATAAACCCCTCCGTTGGGCTTTCCTCCTCCCCTCTGGATGCTTCTATCCAAACTGACCCTATCCCTAATGTAAACTCTCCCTCAGATGAGCCTAAGCCCAATGAACCCCCCTTCATGATTGTTTTACATCACCCTTGGGACATGTCAGAAAAACCTCATTCATCTTCTAACATCCAAATCAGTCCTCCCAGGCTCCACCCCCCTCCTCAACTACTTCTCCTAATAAATTTGCCATTGTATAACCTGAAGAACCACCAGATAACATGGAACCTTCTGAATCCTCTTCTAGCTATTCTTCCCAAGCTCAGAAGGAGCCCCCTGATAAACAAAAACAACCCAAGCCCAAAAATTCAAAGCCACCTAGATCCAAAAGTGCCAAAAAAGTGCAAACCTCCTGTAAATCCAAATGACATTACCCCCCTTGGGTTGCTGGAATGTTTGGGGCTTTAATGGTCACGAAAAAGTTTTGGCTTGTAAAAGTTTCATCAAGTCCCATCATTTTGAGATGCTCTATATTCTTGAGGCTAAGCTTCCTACTCTTCTTGCTTCCGACTCCTGGTTTTCAATTTCTCAATATATTTTTCTAAACGAGATGAGTTGCAACAATCTTTGCTCATTGTTTTGATTAAAAAAAAATATTTATTTAAATATATATATAGTTTTGAAACATATTTTAATTTTCTTTGGGAAATATTTAATTTTGAATTTTGAAATTGAACGCATCATTATAAACAATATATCGTCTCCAAAGGCGATCAAATCATTCCCTAATGGGTTCAGATTTCAAAATTATAATCGTATCCGAATTATCGTAGTCAAACTTAAAGGGAAAATTACATTCGACCCTGGAGGATCAAAATGGAATTTAACCAATTGTTTGACTATTCTAATTCGGAAAAAAGATCATTAATTTCATAAACAAAGCCACGATAATAATTGATAAAAATGAGGTCAACACTCATCTAATCCTGGGAGAATATGGTTGAAATGGAAGTCTAACAGTATTAAATTTCGGCCCATTACCACCTCTTCCCAATTTATTCATGGCAACCTTTCCTTTACCTCCAAGTCTCAGTTCCTCCTTAGTGTGGTTTATGCAGCCAACACCCAATCTAAAAGAGCCTCTCTGTGGAATCAGCTTGCTTCTTTAGCTGATAGTATTTCTACCCCATGGATAATTATGGGAAATTTTAACTATTTCAGAAATACCAAAGAGAAATTGGGAGGGCTTCCTCCTCATCATAGTCAACTTAATGAAATGAACAGTTAGATTTTTTGTACTCGAGCCCTTGAGCTAGCCTCGATCGGGTTTAACTTCACTTGGTTTAACCAAAGAGCAGCTGACCCTATTCATGTTAAATTGGACATAATGTTGATAAATTATTCCTAGTTGGAAACTTACCCCACTTCCTTCTATAAAGTGGATTCCCCAAGCTGTTCTGATCACTCCCCCTTGGTTCTTTATTTTTGGACCCCTATGCCTTCGGGTGGGAGATTTTTTATTCAAAAATTAATGGGTAAATATGGATGGCTACTAGGATTTTGTCATTTCTGTTTTTGCCAAATATTTTAAAGCTAGTCTAATTGCCAATTTGTATTACAAGCTAAAATGTCTTAGAGGATTCTTGAAGCAATACAAGTGGACTAATTCTTCCTACCTTAAAGAAAAAATTGAGTCTCTGAGTCTTAATCAGAGAAATTGTCTTGAGATGATTCATTTGAATCCGCTTGACCATAATCTTAACAGCTCTCTTAAGATTATCAACTCTTCTTTGACTTATTATCAGAATGCTTGGGCTTCTTGGATTTTGCAACGGGCTAAAGCTAAATGGCTTTCCTATGGTGAAGATGACTTGGGATTTCTATACGCCAGGATTAAAAATAGAGGTAATATCAACCAAATAAGGGAGATTACAACTCCTGAAGGACACTTTAATTCCCGAAATTCAATGGCACATGCTTTGACTAGCCATTTTCAGGGGCTTTAACACCCCCCATTCTTATAACCATAATGGAAGACTCATTCCTTCTGGTCCCTCCATTCCTGTTAATCTTGCAGATTCGTTGATAGCTCCTATTTCTGATACTGAGATTAAAGAGGTGGTTTTTGCGAGTGCTTCCTCTTCATCTCCTGGACTCGACGGGTTCACATTTCACTTATATAAAACCTCCTGGAATATCACGGGTCACTATGTTTGTCAGGTAGTCAAAAACTTATTTAATATTGGGCTTCTTACTACTTGTGTTAAAGCTACCACCCTTGTCCTCAATCCTAAGCAACCTCATGCTTCTAATATAAATACCATATCCCTTTACAACACTTTTTATAAAATCATTGCTAAGATTTTGGCAAATCATATGAAAGGGATCATGCCTCTTATCATTAACGAAAGTAAAGCGGGCTTTATTCAGAAAAGGATATCTTCAGATAATATTATTTTGGCTTCCAAAATTCTTAGAGATTTTAACTCGAGGTTTTATAAGGACTATTTTTGTGCAAAATTGGACATTAAAAAGGCATTCGATTCTATCTCTAGGGAATTTCTCCTGGCTTGGATGAAGGAGAAAGAATTCCCCATTAAGTTTATATAGTGGATCAAGGGTTGTATTATGGATGTCCCATTCTCTATTTGTGTTAATGGAGTCCTTGAAGGTTTCTTTAAATCTTCTTCCAAGCTTCGCCAAGGCTGCCCCCTCTCCCCACTACTATTTTCCATTGTCATGGACGCCTGCTCTTATGCCTTGGATGCTGGTAGATTCCGGGGTATCTCTAAAGGCCAGTATGTCTTCAATCACTAGTTATATGTTGATGATGTGTTGGTTTTTGGCCCTGCTTCTCTTTGGAATGCACATGCTCTAAATGATACTTTGGACATTTTTGTTAAAAATGCTGGGCTCTTCATTAATAAAAGTAAATGCTCTATCGGTTGACTTTCTGACTTTCTAAAATATCTTGGCCTTCTCATTGCCATTAAAAAACTTTCTTCCATTCACTCCCAACCACTATTGAGTAGGATCTCTACCCTACTTGCTGGTTGGAAAGTCAAGTTCTTGTCTTTTGCAGGTAGGATTAAGTATTTGAAATTTACTATTGCTAACACTATAACATACTGGATTAGAGGTACGATTTTACCAAAAAGCTGTTGTAAACAGCTTGGCAGGATGTGTTCAAAATTTCTTTATCATGGCTCCTCGTCAGAGAAACATCTTCACCTCATTGCATGGCATAAAACCTGTATCCCTACTTGTTTTGGGGGCTTAGGCATTATGGACATTTAGTATCTAAGTTTTGCTTATGGTTGCAACTTCATCTGGAGATTTTATAATAACCACTCTCTGCTCTTCTCTTGGCTCATATATAAATATATTTCACCTTATAAATATCACCTCCCTACTGCTTCTAAATTTTGGAAGTGCATCTGCTCTATTGTATATCGTATTCAACATTTGATCAGCTTTCACGGGATCAAATCCAGTTACTCTCTTTCTATGTTCTGGGACCCGTGGCTTAATGGTCAATCCTTAGCTAATGTTATTTCTCAGATACCTGCTGGTTTCATGAGTGTTAAAGACTTTATTAAAGATGGAAAATGGCAATTAAATGAGGTTGTTCCCTCTCAGGTTGCCGATGCAATTTTGATTATTCCTATCTCTAATGGCACCTTAAGCATTTCCTAGATGGGTGAGGGTGTTCCTTGCTTCAAAACTTTTAAAATGTTTTACTTTTCTATTCTTGCTAAGATTAGCTGGTTCAAATTCATTTGGCACAAGCGAGCCACCCTTCGGTATTCTGCTTGCTTGGTTAGCTCTAATGGGAGGGCTCAAAACTATGGAGGTGCTTGCGATAAGAAATATTTTTATCCCTCCCAGCTTCCCTCTTTGCTCTACTGAGGATTTAAGTATCAATCATCTTTTCTTTCAATGTGATTTTTCTTTTCAGATTTTACAAATGCTTATACCGAGTACTCATGAATTCCTTTTAAGGCCTAATTTGCTGCAGCTTTTAAATTTTTTTATGGGGATCAAAGGTTTAATGCACAAGGGAAGAACTTCTATTATTTTGTTATTTATTGTTTGCTTTATTTCATCTGGTGAGAAAGAAATGATAGAAGATTTTTGAGGAAATAAAGCTCACCTTATGTTATTTATCACCTGGTCACTTCTGCCATTTTGTCGAAGGCGAGAAGTTGGAAAAATTTTTATATCTTATGCAGCAACTTTCCTCACTGTTTCTCTCGCCAATTCAACAATCGGGACGGTTTTTGGAACGTCTCTGGGCAATGATGAGGAGGACTGGGCTGTTGCTTTTAACCTTGGATGGCCTCATTATCTGCTTGTCTTTCCTCCAGTATTTGGCCTGGCTTTTTGCACCCTGTTGGACTTTCTTGTGGATTACTGATGGCAACTGGGTTCTATTTTTGAAGGCTTTGAGTGGCATTGGTGATTCGTCTGCCTATTCCCAGTTCGTATTTCCTGAGTCCTTTTGATACGATTTTGTTTTTTGGTCCAGCGTTGTATTTTTGTTTTTCAACTCGTCTATTACTTGTAAATCAATTGAGTTGGATAGGTTTTCCTTATAATTTGCTTTTTTATCAATATATGGGCTAAGCCCCAAAATTTCCCAAAAAAAAAACTATGGTAAAAACGCTTCTTCTTTATCCCCAATTCATGGAGAAATTTATCTTTATTGGCTAAAAAAATCAAAAACTATAGAATGTATGTTCACCTTAGAAAAAATAAACTGCAACACTGAAATAAAAATATATGTCACAGATCAAATAGGATTTGTAAGATTTATGTATTAAATGTTTGAAAATGAAATAAAATTTGAGTGTTACATTGATTTGGTTTTTATTTTTGTGATATACATGGATATGTCCAAAAAAATCGTCTTCATGGAGCACAATTCTTGAGGCATATCTAAATTAAAAACTTCAAAAACTAAATTCAGGGCCATCAGAACTTAAATTTCAATAAACTTGTAATAAAATTAAATGTATCAATGAGAAGAACCCAACGACACTAAAATCGGTCCATTTCGAGCCCAAATGGGTTCAAATCAATGGACATAATCATATTTGGAAGGTTCAAATCATTAATTAGATATCCGAATGATCTTTAAATATGGAATGTTTATAGTCAAATCGAGCGGCCCGACAAGACGAATCCAACGATCCTAGGACCACTTAATTATGACAACATTAAGGTATTTAAATGCTTGACAAATGCTCTATGATCGAGGGAATTAGTATGAGTCATCTAATGGAACACTCTAAAATTTCCATGGACATGATATTCTCCATATTTACGGGATATGTCGCTCTCAAAATCTATAAATAGAACCCCCCCCCCCCTATCATATTAAATGGGGCTGGATCCTTTGGAAGATGACCTTAGGCTACAGATTAAGAGAGTCATAAGGTATGAAGAATCACAGAGCTCCACACCAACAACACTATCAACAAACCATCATCGTCTGGCCACCGTTGCTGAACCTCCTCCAAATAATTGTCATGGACCTCCATCCGACCACCACCACTGGGTTGATCTCTAACACCATTGCCCAACTACGATCTTTTGGACCACTATCGCCTTCATCCATTGACTACAGTCCCTCTAGCCTCTGTTGTCTGCCTACTAAAGTCCCTACGACCTTCGTATCCACTTGACTACGGTCCCACAGACCACCATCACCCATCGATTATGGTCCAACAAAGCACCATCACTCGCCGATTACAATTCTTTTGATCGCCATTGCCCGCCGACTATGATCCCTCCAATCACCATTGGCGGTGGTTCAACAGAAGTCTAACATCAGGCAGTGGTTTGGCAGAAGTCACGGCGACAGTTGGTGGTCTAGCATAATTCCGGCGTTAGGTGGTGGTATGGTAGAACTTCATCGTCAGGTGGTGGTCCAGCGAAACTCCAGGCGATAGGTGGTGGTCCGGTAGAAATCCAGCGACAGGAGGTGATCTGACAAAACTCCGACATCGGGTGGTGGTTCAGTTGAACTCTGGTGTTGGGTGGTGATTCGATGGAACTCCAGCGTCAGGCGATGGTCCCGTAGAACTTTGAGCTTCGGGCAGCGGTCCGCCAGACCTACGGGCAACAGGTGGCGGTCCGGCAAAAATTCGGCTTCGGGCAGTCATCCTGCGGAACTTCAGGCGTTAGGCGGTGGTCTAGCAGAACTTTGGCATTAGGAGGTGGTCCATTAGAACTTCGGCGTCAAGCGGTGGTGCGGCAGAACTCCGGACGGTTGTCAAGGAGGAGCGAGGAGGCAAGAGCGATCACTTATCTCTCTCTTACTTCTCCTCCTTTTGCTTAGGGTCCCCTCTTATGAGGAAAGGGGGGTTCTATTTATAGATTTTCTAGTGTGTCATGGCTTGTAAATAGAAGGAAGATCAAGGGTATTTTGGGAGTGGTTTGTATGGACGAGCGATATTGAATCCCTTGATCGTGGATCATTTATTGGGCATTTGAATGTCTTCATGATATCAGAATTCAGTGATCTTGGGCTCGTTGGATTTTTTTCGTTGAGTCACTCAATTTGATTATAAGCATGTCACATTTTTTTCGTTGAGTCACTCAATTTGATTATAAGCATGTCACATTTGAAAATCGTTTGATAAATAAAATTGTGGTTTGAACCTCCCAACAACGCTTTGGGTCCTTGATTTGTACCCATTTGGGCTCGGATTGAGTCGAATTTGGTGACGTTGGGTTTGTATTTTTGAGACGTTCAATTTGACTGTAAGTTTGCTAAAATCGGAATTTAGATGATCCCAAATTTAATTTTGAAAGTTTCCAACTTGATTTTTCCTCGAGATTCGTGCCCGTCAAGAAAATTGTTGTATGGTATATCAATAATTAATTTATTTTTAATCCATTATTTTAAATTAAAAAATATATTATATACTAAAACAAATAATTAATAAAATTTTAAAATATGATTTTATATTTAAATATGATTAATATTTATGACATTCATTTTTAATAAATATTAAATAAAATTGAATGATAAAAATATTTAATAAAAATGAATGTTTTAAATAACAATAATGTTTTGAAATTTTATTATTTCCAATCTGTTATTAATTGCTTATGTTGAAAAAGAAATTTTGGATTCTATTGATAATGAAGCTATCATTCAACTGTTTCAGAATATGAAGATAATACATTATAAATTGCAAGTTGTTTACTCTCATATATTTAATATTATATGTTTTTGAATAATTATTAATAAAAAAGTTTTTAAAACTGCCTATGCCGGTCCCAAGCCCGGATGAAAAAAGTTGAGAGAAAATTTTAATAACATAATTTAGGCCCCCCCTTGATAAACTTTCTGGCTCCGCCACTGCGTGCATCATTCCCAATGGCGAAGACAAGGGTTGATGTTGTTGGTGATAAAGAGAGATGATTTTAATGGTGACAACATGCATAATCAAGGTTGTGAAAATCGAACCGGACAACGAATTGGAAGAGGGAGAGGTTCACGGTTCGACCGGTCGAACCGGGGTCGAACCGGATGACGTAATAAATAATAATATTATTAAAAACTAATAAAATAAAAATCATATAATATAAGTATATGGTCATTTAATAATATTTATAAAATTGTAAAATATATAATAAAATTTTATACATATAAATATCATTTAAGAATAATATATTTATAAGAATAACACTTAATATAATATATAAATTTATAATATAAAAAATTTATGATCATTAATATAATTTAAATAATTGAATATATGACCATTTAATAATATTTATAAATTTAAAATATATAAATGGCCAAATTATAAAATTTAAATATCATTTAAAATTTAATATATATTATATATATAATTAAATATATTTATAAGAATATATTTAATATAATATATAAATTTATAATATTAATATTTAATAATATAATAATTATAATATATATTATAGGAATTTATAATACATATCATTCAAATTATAGCCAACTAAAAAAAAATTGAAGCCCAACTAGCCCAAATAAGCTCAAATTCACATTTTATAACTATTCATGCAACATTTTTAGTCCCACATCATAGGGGGAGTTTGAAGATGTTTCCTTGAACCATTTATAAAGTGAAAAGTACACTCTCTTTGTAAAATAAATTATGTGAGTTATCTAAGATAACTTACATGTATTATTTATCATCTTATTTAATAAAAATATTTTAAAGTTTAAAAAAATTTTAATAAACAAAAAATATATTTTTAAATTTTAATTAAAACAAAATAAAATATTTTTATGAATTGGCCGGATCTTTTCAACCTGGACCGGTTAACCGGTTGAACCGCCGGTTCAATCCGGTTTGATCTGTTCTATGTAGAGCTGATTTTGAAGCTAGATCGGACTGTCCACCAGACCGGTTCACAGTTGAACCGGCCGGTTCGGTCTGGTTTTCAAAACAGTGCTAAAGCAACTTTAGAAAGTTGTACAAAAATCATCACAAATAAAACCTAAAATTTAATATTATCCGCTTTGCACAATCTCAACTTAATTTATAATTCAGCCCCTTACTAATTATAAATTTTTTTAAATATTACTTAGAGAGAACTACTTATAAAGAGAGAGAGAGAAAAAAATATTCTGAAACGATTTTTATTGGAATAAAATTTTTGGTTGCCTATTGATCTTTAGTTTTCATTTTAGATATGATATGAGCTCAAACTGACCATTCTTTTTTATGATCATTTTTCATGTATGAACATATTTTTGGGAGGATTTATATATAATATATATATATATATATATAAACCTTGCATCCATATTTTTTTTTAATCATTAAAACATATAAATTTTGTAAATCTTGCATCCATATGTTTATATATAATTATATAATATTGCGATATCTAAACCTAATCAAAGTATGTGTGTACAATGTTAGTTCTAATGTATGTCTGTATTAAGTTATTTATAATGATATTTTTAATATAATACAAAATTATTTCATGTTATATCAGTAAATATAAAAAGTTATATGCTAGGTATGTAAATAATTTTTTTTTTATTACAGAGTTCACAGCTGGAAAGTAGAAGATGTCAGCTTTTCAACTTTCCATGAGTCATCCTATATTTATTGAACTGTTCTTTTGTATTATTACAAAAATCTTATATATATATAATATTTATGTCTATTTTCCCCCAAAAATAAATATTTATGTCTAGCTAATATAGTTTAACGGTCATCATATAATAACGATCACATTTGGATTCATATAGAAAAAAATAAAATAAAAAAGGTAATTCGACCATTTCATTGGGAGGGACTGAACAAGATTTTTTTTCCTAGAAAATTTTTATTTTCTTTCAGTTGAAAATGATATATTTGATTTATTTGAAAGGAATTACTGTCAGGAAAAAAATTGAATATGATATTCTGACGCGACACGTAATTAACAAAGCCACTTATATGCGTGTTGAATGATAAGATTATATATTCATATAGTTGTAATATTTAATCAAATAATGATTTATCATTGATTATAAATGATTCACCTACTTTGGGGACGATATTAATACATGTAGTAAACACAAAATATATGTAACATATTATGTGGTGAAAGTTTTAAGTTCCATAGTCATTTACTTATTTCTTTGATGGTACCCCTTTAAAGAGAGACACTAGATGCTAAAATGTCCAGCATAAATCCATATACTTACATTGGGAGTCAGAGTGAATATTGATGGCAAGAATTACCCCTATAGATGATGGTATACATTGACATTATTTGCGATGGTACGTGTTGAAGTCAACAGACTTTAGTTTAGCTTGGTCATAATGGTCAGAGGGCTGTAGTTTGGTGATAGAGGTTGTTGGATCTTAGTCGAGCAATGGAGGTTAAATGATCATTGTCAGGTAATGATGATTGAAGGACCGTAGTTAGGTGATTGAGGTCAAAAAACTATAATATGATGATCATGTTCGAAGGGTCATAGTTAGGCAAAGGTGATCAAAGGGATGTAGTTGGGTAGTAGTAGTCAAAGGGATGAAGTTGGGTAATAGAGGTCAAAGGGCCTTAGGCAATAGCGGTCACAGAAAAATACTCAGGCCATGATGAGCAATGAAGTTTAAAGGACGGCAATAGAGTAACAGTGTTGAAGCTCCAAAATTCCAAAAATATGTGTCATATCCTATAAAATTTTTTTGGGTGATTTAAAATTCAAACATAGTCCGATCGTAGGCGTAGAGAACCCGGATCACGTTAAAAGTGTTAAAATTGAGTTTAAAACAATGAAAAATGATCCTATGAACTCCAAAAACATCCAATTTGGTCTTTTTGGGGTTGAAATTGGGCCCAAAATTGTGTTGGGATGGGCCTTGCCGTCGGACGGCATCGGGCGCCGTCGAAGCCGCTGCCACCGCCAGCGGAGCCGCCCGCTTGGCCCGCACGCTTTGGCCCGCCTAGCCTGGTTCTCTCGGGCCGCCTACGGCCCGTGCCTGACCCGGGCATGCCGGCCCGCCTGGGCCTGCGCTGGCCTGTCAGCCGGCCGTAGTTAGCCGTTTGACAACCGCTGGTAGTAACCGCCAGCTGTTAAAATTAATTTTTTTTCTCTCTCCCATAACTTCCCCAACTTTGCCAACTTCCCCCTCACACCTATACCGGTAGAAATTCAACGTCATGTAGAAGCCAGACGAAAGTCCATCGACGGATAATAGTCTGATGACGGGTAGAAATTTGGCATAGGGTAGAAGTCCAACAAAAGTCTGGAGACGGGTAGAAGTCCGACGATGTGTAAAAATTCAACATCGGGTAGAAGCCAGATAATAATCCAACGACGGGAAGAAGTCTGACGATGGGTAAAAATTCAACGTCGGGTAGAAGCCCGATGAAATTCCATCAAAGGATAGTAGTCTGACGAGGGGTAGAAATTTGGCGTCGGGTAGAAGTCCAATGAAATTCCATCGATGGGCAGTAGAGTGTAGAATTTATCAAAGATATATGACCCATCCGAGGTTGTATGTCAGACCATTTGCTTGATGATGTTAACTTATATGGATGAGGCCGAGAGGATCCACCGAGAATGTATGACATATCCGAGGTTATATGTCCGAGCCCTACTCGATAACGTTAACCTGTGTGGAAGAGGTAGTGAGAATCCACTAAGGATATATTCCATATCCGAGATTGTATATCATAGCCCTGCTTGATGACGTTAACATGTGTGGAAGAGGTTGAGAGAATCCACCAAGAATATATGATGCGGCGGAGCACGCTAGTTCGCTCGAACTAACGGAACATGACACCCATAATAACAAACTCATACGGTGCCCACTACCCCATTTTATCTTTTTCCTTACACTTTGTTATTTTCGGTTACTTGCTGCTTTAGTAGACGTTTTACAAGCTGGACTAGATATAGTATAAAGAAATGAGAGGGAATACATATACCTCACAGATAGTAGTTGTACACAGTTTTTACATATTTTTAGAAATACTTACAGTTCTCGGTTACAGAACTTGGGCTTGTTATGTTTTCTTTGTGCTTGTGTTCTTTGCATGTGACAAACGTTTGCATCATCTGGTATCAGAGCCAGTGCTCGGAGGGGATGGCGGATCACGGCAAACTACCGGTCACCAACGAAGTTCCAAGCCTGGACACACTCTGGGCAAACCAGTCTAATATGAATCGCCAGTTGGACGATCCCGTAGAAGACATGCAACGGGTGACAGTTGAAGTTCGCTGTGAGTTTAATCTCTTAAAGGAAAGACTTCCACAATATCCCCCTGCAAGGGAGGGAACGCCTGCAAATAGCCAAAGACCTTTGAGGATAGAAGCTCCACTCTGCATTGGCTGATGAAACCCATTATTTTCACAGGAAATGTTAGATTCAGATGAAGAATGGTAGGAGTATCAGAGAGCTGGTGAAGAAGAATCCAGAGAAGAAGGTGGTGAAGTTAGAATCCCACAAGAGTCATTCAAGATAGGCTGGAGTTAAACTCTGTTTGGTCTATGTCGCAAGCAGTCACTTCACCTTGAAGGCGGAAGTGCAATAAAATAGACAACCAAAAAATGTCACGGATCATCGTCATTGGCAAGAACCACTATACAACAACAAAAAGAATAATCCGTCCACCTCGAAGACTCCCCCTAATGCTACTTCCATTGCAACACCTTCAATTCCCATTCCCAATGCCAATTATGAACCCAAGCAGCAATTGAAGAATCGGCTAGCTACTAAGGAGAACCCTTATACCAAGCCATCCATGTTCAAGTGTTTCCGTTGTTTCCAATTGGGGCACAAATCTAATGAGTGCCCACAATGGTGACAAATCCAACTGGCCTAATGTGAATAAGAGGGAGAACCAGCTGAAGCAAAGGTGGAGACTGAAGTAGGCATGGAAGATGTTCTAGCTGATGATGGTGAGCCATTGATCTGCATCCTAGAAAAGATGTTGCTAGCTCCCCGACAATCTAGTAACTCTCAAAGCCATGCTATATTTAGAACCCAATGCACTATCAATGGCAAGGTCTGTGATCTATTAATTGACAACGGATGGACAAAGAATGTGATATCTCGAGCCGTGGTACAAAATATGCAATTGAATACCTCCAAGAATCCTAATCCTTATAAGATAAGTTGGGTGAAGAAAGGTATGGAAATAAGTGTCACGGAATCTTACGGAGTGACCTTTTCCATTGGAAAAAAATATGTGTGTGATGTGTTGTGCGACGTCGTCAAAATGGATGTTTGCCATCTCATTTTTGGGAGGCCATGGCAGTTTGATGTGGGTGCTACTTACGATTGCAGAGCACATGTATATGCCTTCGAGTGGAAAGGTAAACGACTCCGTCTCTTACTCAACTCCCCAGAATTTAAAGCTCCACACTCTGAATAAGCAAAACAGGCGGCCTTGGATGTAGTGAATGGGTCTACATTGCTTCATTGCTGGCAGGAACCTACTCCTTTGTATGCCTTAGTAATAGCATAGCCTAACACAGCAACTCAACAAAAGGAGATCCCCACAGACATTCAATTCTTGCTGTAGCAGTACCAAGATATTGCACATGCTGAATTACCCACTGGGTTACCGCCTCTCAGCAACATACAACATCAGATTGATTTACTCACTGGCTCATCTCTACCTAATCTCCCCCATTACAGGCTTAACCCGAAAGAGCAGAATATTCTCCAGGGATTAGTTGAGGAATTACTGGAAAAACAATTGATTCAGATAAGCAGGAGTCCTTGTGCAGTGCCGACACTCTTAGTTTTGAAGAAAGGTGGAAGTTGGAGAATGTGTATCGATAGCCGAACCATCAACAAGATAACGGTCAAATACATATTTCCCATACCACGTATTGAAGAATTGCTTGATCAACTCACGGGTTTGTCCATTTTCTCAAAAATTCACCTTCGCGACGACTATCATCAAATTAGGATACGGCTAGGGGATGAATGGAAAACGGTGTTTAAGACTCCACAAGGAATATATGAGTGGAGGGTCATGCCCTTCGGGCTGTGCAATGCCCCTTCTACATTCATGAGAATGATGACATAAATCCTTAAATCATATATGGGTAAATTTTGTGTTGTGTATTTCGATGACATTCTAGTGTATAACACTGATTGGGAGTACCATTTAAATCATTTACACAAACTTTTTGAAGTTTTAAAACAGCAAAATTCTATTTATCAATATGCCCAAATGTGAGTTTGCTGCTAAAAAAGGTTTCTTTCCTTGGATTCACAATATCAGAGGAAGGTGTTCATATGGATTCCACAAAGGTAGCTGTGATCCTGGACTGGCCGACACTGACTACTTTTTTTGAAGTTCATAGTTTTCTTAGCCTGACTAATTTTTACCGCAAGTTTATCAAGAATTTCAGTTTGCTAATGGCTCCCGTCACTGAATGCTTAAAGTCCAAGGAATTCCGGAGAGGGAATGAGCAACAATTAAGCTTTGAAGCAGTTAAAAAGGCTATTAGTTCAGCCCCAGTGCTTTCTCTTCTGAACTTTGACAAATTATTTATTGTGGACACAAACGCCTCCTCTCTTGGTGTAGGCGCGGTTCTATCGCAAGAAGGTAAACCAATTGCCTTTTTCAGTGAGAAATTATGTCCGGCTCACCAAAAATGGTCAGCTTACGAGCAAGAATTTTATGCAATTGTCCATGCACTCAAATAGTGGGAGCAATATTTATTACACCAAGATTTCATTATGTGCAGCGACAACAAAACATTACAGTATATTAATAGCCAGCGCACGGTGAACCGTATGCATGCTCGTTGGGTGATGTTTTTACAAAGGTTTTCATTCACAATTAAGCATAAACCCGGATCCAATAATAAAATTGCGGACGCTCTCAGCCGGAAGCGAATTCTACTCGCAAAGCTACAAACAGAGATCACGGGGATGGAGTGCCTTAAAGAATTGCATTTTGAAGATCCTGACTTTGGCATTATTTGGAAGCAATGCCATGAAGAAATAGGAGGCTCAGAGTATATGATAAGGCATGGATACGTGTTCAAAAAGAATCTCCTCTGCATCCCTGTTTCTTCCTGGAGACCTCAACTGACTCATGAGGCTCACGGTGGAGGTCTAGCTGCACATTTTGGCAAGGAAAACACACTTCAGCAACTTCAAACTTGTTTCTTTTGGCCCCGATTGAGGAAAGATGTATTTTGCATGGTGGACAGTTGTCCGATCTGTCAAGCTTATAAGGGTGGAGCGTAGAATACAGGACTTTATATGCCGTTGCAGGTGCTAGATTCGATTTGGGAAGATCTCAGTTTAGACTTCGTTTTGGGCTTGCCACGAACTAGGAGAGGAAACAACTCCATCATGGTGGTCATTGACATATTTTTAAAAATGGCCCATTTTATTTCGTGTAAGAAAACTTCTAATGCTTTGAGCATTGCAACACTTTTTTTTAATGAAACTGTTCATTTACAAGGCCTCCCTCGAAGCCTTGTATCGGACCGTGATGTCAAGTTTATAAGCCATTTTTGGAGGGAACTATGGAAACGACTTGGCACGGATCTCTGACTTAACTCTGCATACCACCCTCAATCCGAAGGACAGACCAAGGTCGTCAACCACACCTTGGGAAATATGTTGCGATGTCTGGTACATGACAATCCAAAGCAATGGGAAGAGGTCCTCAACAAAGCAGAATTTGCCTATAATTCCATGACAAACCAGTCAACATATAAATCACCTTTCAGTATTGTGTACACTAAACAACCTAACATTGCTTTGGACATTACTGTGTTGCCAAAATGCAAATCGTCGGTTGCTACAAACTTCACGAATCAATACATGAAGATGTCAGCGAAGGTTCGCCAACATATCATTAAGTCCAACCAACATTATAAAGAGGCTGCAGATGCTCAGATGCTCATCGTCGATAAAATACATTCAAAGTGGGAGATCTAGTCATGGTCAGACTTCGATGAGAGCAATTTTCACCTAGAACATACAATAAGTTGGCACGCTGCAAAGTCGGCCCATTACCTATTATCACTAAAATCAATGACAACGCCTACACTGTTGCCTTACCTGCTGATTGTAACACTTCTCCAACTTTTAATTTCTCTGACATTTAGGAATACAAACCTGCATACGATGCCAAGATCACACTAAGCTCATCAGAGTCGAGCTCTTCTGAAGCTGGGGAGGACTGATGCGGCGGAGCACGTGAGTTCGCTCGAACTAATAGAACAAGACACCCATAATAACAAACTCATACGGTGTCCACTACCCCATTTTATATTTTTCCTTACACTTTGTTATTTTTGGTTACTTATTGCTTTAGTAGACTTTGTAGAAGCTGGACCCATATTAGGATGAAAGGAGAGGGAATACATATACCTCATAGATAGTAGTTGTACACAGTTTTTACATATTTTTAGAAATACTTATAGTTCTTGGTTAAGGAACTTGGGCTTGTTCTATTTTCTTTGTGCTTGTGTTCTTTGTAGGTGACGGACATTTGCATCAATGTATGGCCTATCCGAGGTTGTATGTCAGAGCCCTACTCGATGACGTTAATCTGTGTGGAAGAGGTCGAGAGAATCCACCAAGGACGTATGACCTATCTGAGGTTGTATGTCAAAGCCCTTCTCAATGACGTTAACCTATGTGGAAGAGTTCAAGAGAATCCACCAAGGATGTATGACTTATCCGTGGTTGTATATCAGAGCCCTGCTTGATAACGTTAACCTGTGTGAAATAGGTCGAGAGAATACCCCAGGATCGATCATCCAATATTTAAGACATAATAAAGATTATATATTTATCGAATGAGATTATATCCATCAGTAATTGTTTTTAAAGAATGAGACAATATTAGAATAAATTGAATAACATATTATCACATTATGTAAGACAATACAATAAGTCCTCCCTAGTATGACTTAGGGAAATACAAAATATACAATAAATTGAACAACATTCATTATGTAAGATAGTACATTGTACTCAAAATATAAGATATATGTACGAGGACAACACAATGTTTAACTTAGAAGAAAATATTAGGGATATCAAGGTGACACCCTATTTAAAAAAATAAAGACACGATGAAGTAAGACAAGTACTATTAGTAACCCAAATGCATGAAGTGCATGGCCATTTAATTTCACCATCCATTTGAATATTATTCAACGATTGTCTATCCTTATCGGATTAGCCTCTTCATTGAGTTATTTGCAAGATTCAGTAGTGTCCCCACGACTACGGTGGAATTAACAGTATCGATCCTGATTTCTTGTATTCAGTTTCAAAGGATTATGCCACTTAATATTTTCTTGGTCTTGAATGGCCATCAGTACATTAGTTTGAGGTGCATTGAGAGGTGTATACTCTTCTTCTTGTCGAAACTCTTATCGTGGCAATGGAGGTCTAGAAGGTAAGTTATTCTTTCATTCTTTCTTCTACTGCGAGAATGAGTTATCCATTATAGGAGCATTTTTGTGCTTTTCGGAAGGTTGGTCAAATTGCTTCCTATGGGCATTGATCGCTTCAACTGCTAATATTTGTGCCTCCACACGATGGATCAAGTCAGCATATGAAGGAATTATGTCTCGTATAAGTGTTGAGTAAAAGAGAATATGACAAAGGCTTCCAAGGAAAACTCTTCTTAGCAATTCAGGATCTACTCCTAAAATTTATCAAATTTTCATGAAAAATCACTAAAAATACTCCTTTAGTGATTCTCCTTCATTATGGTGAATAAAAAAAGGTGGGAAGAGTCTCTAACCATCCTCCGATTGGCAATAAATTATTCGACAAATATTTTGGCTAATTTGTCGAATGTTGGAATGGATTTGTTGGGGAGTGAATAAAATCATGTTCGATCTTTCCCTTTGAGGGTAGCAGGAAAGACCTTACATAGGAGTTTGTCAAAGGCTCGCTAGATGTCTGAGAAGGCAATGGGCTCAGTTCGGTAAATTTCACCTTACAATGCTTGGTATGGGGTGGAGTTTATGTGCCTTTGAAGATATTAATGCTGTGGAATCAGTTATGAATAATGGGCCTTGGTATGTTAATGGGCATATCATAGGTATGGATAAATGGTCTCCTACGTTCTCTCCTTCTTCGTTAAAAGGGCTTACAGCTCCAATTTGGATTAGATTACCAAATCTACCTCTTCATTTTTGGGATGAGGTGGATGTTTGTAGGATCGCTTCACAGGTGGGCACCCCATACTTGATCGATGGAAGTATGTTTCAATGGAGTAGGAGGGAGTTTGCCAGAATTTGTGTCCATGTAAAACTGGAAAACCGGCTACCTAATGGTGTTTGGGTTGAGGGGAGTTATGGAAATTTTTTTCAAAATATTGAATATGAAAAGATTTCTTCTTTCTATTTCTCTTGTGGTAGAATTGGACACGTGAAGAAGGATTTTCCTAAGAAAAAGGCTGATGTGGTGGAAGTTAAAGGTGTACAGCAAGTTTTTAAAAGTATGGACAAATCTACTTTACTGAATAATACAGTAAATAATATTGACATGAAAACTGCTGAATTGGATACTCTTGAAGATAAATATGGACCTTGGGTCCATGTGAATTATGGAAAGAAGAAACCGATTAACAGAAGAAGACTTCCAGATTTTGTAAAAAGACCTGATAAGAAGATTGAAGTTGCTGCAGTAATTGAGAAGAAGAATGATACAACTACTGATAAATCCGATGTGGAGGAGATGACTAAGGTGCAATGCCTGGTTCGGGATTCTTCAGATCTCCTGAGGAAGTCTATAGCTGAAATTGGTATGATCTCTCCATCCAATAAATTTGATTACTTATGTGATATTGGGGAAGAGGGTGAAATTATTCAGGATCATGCTGATAATGGTAAAATATGTGACATGGTTACTAATAGTGTTGTTGAAGTTCAAAGCATTGTGGATAATGAGGCTGTAGATTTGAATATAATTCCTAATGGTAAGGAAAGTATTTTGGAAGGTGGTGGGGAGATTTTGAATGATAACTTGGAAGAGAGGGATGATAGCTCTACTTCTGTTAAGAAGAAGTATTCTAAACAGCTTAAGGGATTAGGTCTTATTAAGCTTTCTCTTAGAAATAGAAGATTTGATGGAGAAGTTAAAAACAAGGAGGGGAACTCTTCCCCTACTCTTCATTAAATGGCCTCTATAATTTTTTGGAATTGTAGAGGAGCAAGAAAGAGTAAAGCTTCTCTATACTTGAAGGAAATTGTGAAGGAGTATGGGGTGTTGTTTGTTGGTTTGTTGGTAACAAAACTAACTTCGGTTAGTTGGAATGAAATCAATTCTTTAATTGGTACTGATTGGGATTTTTTTATTCTCCATCTAATGGATTATCTAGTGGTATTTTGGTTGTTTGGAGATCCAACCTTGCTTCTTTGTCGTTATGTAAATCATCTTCCCAATGTATTATTGATGATTTAAATATATTGAAGATGGGGGTTTGGAGAATCTCTACAGTTTATGGTCACAAAGAGGTGGTTGGGAGGATGGAACTTTGGAGAGATATTGAATTATATTCTTCCAAGGATATTCCTTCAATTATAGGTGGAGATTATAGTTGTTTATTGGCCAAAGAAGATAAGAAGGGTGGTAAGAGATTTTTATTTTCTCAAGGCGCTAAGGATATGAAAGAATTTTTTATCAAAAATGATTTGCATGAAGCCGGTTTTCTGGGTCCTAGATTTACTTGGTGTAATAACAAGGTGGGTGGAGCTCTCATTTTGGAGAGGTTGGATAGGTGTTATTTGAATTCTGCTGCTATTGGCTATTCCTAGTTGATGGTGGTACGACATCTTCTGAGGATTGCATCTGATCATTGTCCTATCTTATTCAATCTTGTGAGTAACATTCCTAGAACTCAGAAATTTATTAAATTTGAAGATTACTGGTCTTCTTATCCGGTATCTACATGTATTATACGCAAAACTTGGAATAAAAGAAGTTGTGGTTCATTTGCTGAAATCGTTAACAGCAAGTTTAATAGATCCTTGAAAGCCTTATACTTTTGGAGTAAAGCAAATCTCAAAGATCTCAATGAATTGAAGGAATGTCTTAAGAAGGACATTTATGAATTACAAATGGAGGAAGCTTCTATTGGTTTTCTATCGGATGATAAGATCTTGCTTTTATGATCTAAGGTTAATGAGCTTAATAGTACCTTGGCTCAGTTGAATACCTGGTGGAGACAGAGAACTAAGATCAATTGGGAGAAGAATGGAGATAAAAATACAAGATTTTTTCAGACTTATGCCAATGGTAGAAGGAACAGGAATTGGATTTCAAAAATAAAAAATGAAGATGGTATTGAGGTTGAAGAGAAAAAGCTGATTGAGAATATTTTTGTTGATTATTTCAGTCATAAATGGCGGTTGAGAGATTGTAAATTAGAAGATTGGCCACCTAGCTTATTTGTCCTGAATTTAGAGGATAGTAAGAAACTGGAAGCTGAACTCACGGTTGAAGAGCTTACAGAAGCTGTCAAAGGTTTGAAGGGATTTAAATCTCCAGGAATAGATGGTATATCTTATTCCTTCTTGAAGAATTATTGGTCCATTATTAAGAGTGATACTTGGAATGCTGTTCAGCATGTTTTTTCTATGGGTGCCATGGAACCGGAATGGAAAGAGACTGTTGTAGTGCTCATTTCGAAAATTCAAAATCCTACTTTGCCTTCTCACTACAGACCCATCAGTTTATGCAAATCAATTTATAAATTGATTGCAAAAATTCTTTTAAATAGAATGCAGGGCTTGATTCATAAGCTCATTTCCAATGAATAAGTTGCTTTTTTGAAGGCAAGATCAATATCTCAACATATTCTTATGGCTCATGAAATGTTTCACAGATTCAGGTTTTCTAAAGCGTCAAAAGGGTTGGTTTCATTCAAGTTTGACATGGAGCAAGCCTATGATAGCATGGGTTGGCCGGCATTAGAGAAATTCCTGAGGTACTTTGGTTTCCCTTGTAAATTCTCAAAGCTAATCATGGATTGTGTGGTGGATGCTAAGTTCTCTATTTTGATTAATGGAAACTATTCTAAATGGATAACGGCTAAGAGTGGGTTTCATCAGGGATGACCACTCTCTCCGTTTTTATTCATTTTATGTTCTCAATTACTTTCTAACACTTTGATTAATAAAGGGGATTTGGTGGGAATCAAAGTTCATTCTATTCCTAGAATTTCTCATTTGTTATACGCAGATGATATTATTATTTTCTCTGAAGCCAGTATTAAGATGGTTAAAGAGGTTAAGAGAATTATGGTGGATTTTTGTGAATGGATGGGCCAACATCTAAATTACAAGAATTATGTAATTCTATTTGGTAAAGCAATGAAGAAGAAGAAAAGGACATTACTCAGATTATGGGACTTAAAATGGTGAACGAGATGACTTATTTGGGTGTGAAGATAGCCTTGAGAAGGTTAGTTCGTGCTGATTTTCATGGATTATTGGATAAATCATTGGAGAAAATCAATATTTGGGGTAACAAGTTTTTGTCTTTGCAAGGGAGGATAACTCTTATTAAATCGGTTATTTCAGCTTTTCCAATCTTTCAATTGACTCGTGTTCTTGTTCCTAAAAGCATTCTAGCAGATATTGATAAATTGTGTAGGACTTTTATTTGGCACAAACAAGATGGTAAAGAAGGTATTCATTAAGTTAATTGGGAAGTTTTGTGTAAACCAATTGAATTTGGTGGGAGAGGTATTCATTCTTGTTCTAAATCTATTGGCCCGGTAAGAACTAAGCTAACTTGGAATTATTTGAATGATAAAGATTGTTTGCTGCATAAAATTCTGTCTTTAAAATATGGATTGGCTACTTCTAATTCTTTTACAAAGAAATCTGCTGCTTGGAAAATTATTACAGATGGTGCTAAAGCTCTTAATAAGATTACAAGATGGCGTATCGTTGATGGGAGATCAATAAACGTGTTAAAAGACACTTGGATTTTTTACAAAAGTATCATGTTGTGGCCTACTTTTGTTTCTATTTTGATGGAACCTGACATGTTAGTAGAGAATTTGATTGCTAATGTTTCATGGAGCATGGATATTCTGAGAAAGAACTTCGGTGAAGACTTGGTTCAGCTGATTAGCAGAATTAATATTCATCCCTTTAAGTAGGGTGATCAGGTGGAAATGATAAATCAAATGTCTAGTAATACAATTTCTTATCTTGCTTCTAATGCTATGTTTTGTAATGATTCTTCTACTACGTATTGGGGATGGATTAGAAAACTTAAACTGAATTCTCGGGTTGAGAATTTTTGGTGGAGGATTTATCACAAGGTGATTCCTACTTTCAATTTTCTTTTCCATAGAAGATTGATTGATTCTATTTTTTTCCCGAGAGAATGCTTGAATACTGAAGATTATGAGCATGTTGTGGTGGGATGTTCAAAATTAAATCAGATTATTCAAACTCTTAATAATTGGGGATTTGCTATCCCGGTCTTTAAGAGGTTTGAGGATTGTTGTATTTGGCTGAATCAATGTGTTTCTAAGCATATTGTGTTGGGAAATATGTATTGCACGATGGTTTTCTTATCTTGGAAATCTAGAAACAAAGGAGTTTATGGTGATGGTGAAGACAGTATAGTGTTTATTGCTTCTATTACTATTACCTTGTCTTCTATTTCAACAAATTCAGCTCTTGTTAAACAATCATCAGGAATCTGGGATGTCAATCAGTCTAATAGAGTGTTAAAAAATTCTTGGCATCCCCCACCTCCTGACTGGATAAAAATGAATGTGATGTGCTTGTTATCATCTTACAAGGCTTCCATTGGAGGAGTATTCAAAGCTCACAAAGGAAGGTTTTTTATGTGCTTTTGGGTTTAATGGGATTCATTGGGATGTAAATCAACTCGATTTACTTGCTGTTCAGTCCCTAATCCGGTACTTACAAAAGTGGATGTTTGAGTACAAAGGTATTATAGTTGAAGGAGATAATGCAAATGTTTTCAAACATCTTCAAAAAGGTTACAATCTACTTAAAGCTGTGGACGATCGCAATGAGGTACCTTATGGTTTGAAAGATTTCAATTTGCTTATGTTTAATTGGGTAGATAGAAGTTGTAATAAGTTAGCCGACTTGTGTGCTAACATTGCTTTGAATCATGCTTTTATTTGGGATGATATTGCTATGTGTAGTATTCCTCTTTCTTTTTTATGAATTTTAAAGGAGGAATATGATGATATTGGTAGATTGTAATTAGCTTTCTTTTAATAAATTTGCCTCGACATTTCTTCAAAAAAAAAAAAGGCTCGCTGGATGTGCATTATGGTCCTTTAGTGATTAATATGTTCGTACAGGTCATATGTCCCATCATATGAATCGATACTTGGTATATTGAATCTTATCGGAATAGGGTGCTAAAGTATGGCTTCAGTCAGGGGTGATGACTCCTAAAAGTCCCGTTGATGAAGATATTATCATATATCTCCTATGGGGAACTCCTCTCAGACTAATCTTCGTAGTTCATGCCGTATGGCATTACGAGGGAGTTCAGTGATGTGCTGTTGAGCTAAGTCCTCGAGGACATCTAGAGGAATAAGATGCTGGTGGCTTGCACGGAAAGGATGGGTAGAGCATGTCATCTCAACAAGCTCGTTTTTTGGATGTGTTAGAGGGCGCATCCTTGGCGGCGGAAGGGGAATCTCGACATGAAGATGTTCAGGTTGAACATCTTTGAGTCCTGGTGGATCTTAAGGTAGAAGAATATCTTCTTGAGGTGTTAGTGTCGGTCCTCGAGTCTCTCACAAGAGTTGAAGGATCTTATTTTGATACTCTTCCATCTTTCTAATTCGATCTTCTAAGGATGGTCTGGATGTTCCTTCCCCAGTGGGTTTCTCCCCTGAGGTGAAAGGAAGTAGATGCCTAGGGTCCCTGATTCATAGAAGCATTCATGGATTGATGTGAATTAGAGCGAGAGGCTCCCAAGATGCGATGGTTATGCATGTTGGCCATTGGATGAGTACTTAAGATAGTGGGATTGACTCTTCACATAGATGGTGCTAAACTGTTGCGGGCTAGAATATATGCAGTGATAGAGTTGTAATTTTACATTTTAACATTTCACGGATATCCAGCTCACACATAGAGAACACAAAATTTTTACATGGAAAATCCTGAATAAGGGAAAAACCATGGGCCCTAGCCTAGTTGAAAAGATTTCACTAGAATTTGAGTTGAGTACAGTGGGCTGACTTGTCCTTGAGGGCAATATAATTACAAATGTTAACTGTATGGTTGAAGTCTAGTGTTAAATCTGGCATCACTTAGAAGTTGGGGGATTAGTTAGTAGTTTGACTGTTACTTGGTAGAACTCTGGTGTTAGTTTATGGTTTGGCAGAGTTTAGGGTCTCACGTACTGGTCTGGCAGAGTTGAGGGCCTCAAGCGGTGGTTTGGTGAGGGTGAGGGCCTCAGGTGGTGGTCAGGCGAAGGAGAGTGCCTCAAGTGGAGGTCCGGTGAGGGTGAGGGCCTGAAGTGGTGGTTCGGCGAAGGCAAGGGCCTCAACTGGTGGTCCGACATTGGCAAGGGCCTCAAGTGGTGGTCCGGTGAAGGTGGTGGCCTTAATTGGTGGTCTAGTGAGGGTGTTGGTCTCAAGTGGTGGTCTGGCAAAGGCGAGGGCCTCAAGTGGTGGTCCAGCAGAGCAACGATATCAGGCGGTGGTCTAGCGGAACCCAGGCCGTGGTGGAGGAGGAGCTTCTTTATTCTCTTCCTTCTCTTCTCTTCTTCTCTTCTTCTCTTCTTGCTTGGATCTCCTTTCAAGAGAAATGAGCGGTTTATTTATAGATTTCTAGAGTAACATGGCCTATAAATAAGTGAGAGATCAAATGTAAATGGGGAGTGGTTGGATGGAGGGCTGATGTTGAATCCCTTGATCATGGATCGTTTGATGGACATTTGAATGTCTTAAAGATGTCAGAATTCGATGATATTGGGCTCGTTGGATTCGTCTTGTCAAGCCTCTCGATTTTACTATAAGCACGTTATGTTTGAAAATCATTTGGTAATCTAAATTGTGATTCAAACCTTCCAACAACGCTTCTAACCTTTGATTTGGAC
The DNA here is from genome assembly GCF_001605985.2 of Dendrobium catenatum. NCBI lineage: Eukaryota > Viridiplantae > Streptophyta > Magnoliopsida > Asparagales > Orchidaceae > Dendrobium > Dendrobium catenatum. The sequence goes on from NW_021319335.1 coordinate 295,811, forward strand.
CCGTTTGGGTTCGGATTGGGTTGGATTTGGTGTCTTTGGGTTTGTATTCTTGAGGAGCTCAGTTTGACTATAAGTTTGGTGAAATCAAAGTTCGGATTGTCCCCAATTTTAATTTTAGAAGTTTCCAACTTGACTTTGCATTGAGATTCATGCCCGATCAAGATAATTTTCTAATGACATATCAATTACAAAAGAAGAAAAGAAATAGAACAAATTCTAAAGAGGAATCTAAAGATATCAATCAGTCTCACTACACACGGTCGTGACCCCATCCGTGACTTGAAATCAATTAAACTACATAATTATGAATTCAATATGGTGTTTCATTCTTTCATCTGGTTTCATCATTATCAGCACCACTAAAATATCTTTATCATTTTATCATTACAGGTAACTTTCAATAAATAATTAAGCGTCATCATCCTTTGCCCATCGATGTAATCAATTATTAATTATAAACTACAATCAATATAACATCGTAAACCATCTTAAAAAGAAAAAATCATCATCCTACTCTCTTGTATATGGTATTATGTTTTAACAACAAACTCGAACTAATTTTAGAGCCTTCCTTTATTACATATATATATATGTACTACATTTGCTTCATATTAGTTGTATGAATCTTCCTTTCAAGCATGAAATGCAATATGAAATGTTGAAATAGTGAAATTTATAAATCTAGGAAATTTTGTATAATACAATAGCATCAGAAAAATCATAACTTACATTGTAACTAGTGATATACAATCATATTACAGTCAAAATGTCCATAAAGTTCATATCTATCATATACAAAAGCTTACACGATAAAAGTGTGGTAAATAAGGAAAAATTATATTTTTATCGATTTAGGAGAGATTACTTTCGTTAAACTCAAAATCATTAAAAACTAAAGTAAGATTCAAGTTACTTACGAGGATTAGAAGAATTTTTATAATAGAAGTGGCAGACAAAAATAACAAAAACTCACTTTCTCTCTCTTCTCTCTCGCTCCTCTTCCTCTCCCTCTCCCTTAACCTTTCTTCTTCCACGTCAAGCAAGCCAAAAGTACGAGAGAGGTGGTGGTGCTAGAGTCTTCTAGTGCTTAGGATTTGATTAAAATATATAAAAAATAATTTTAGTTGTCTAGCCTCGCATTGCTCTGACCCAGTGTCATGGTGTCGCATGTTGAATCAAAAATTATTGTGTAACAAAGGCTTCAAGCCGCGGTGGTAATTTCTATCAATCAGATAGCTGAATCACTCTAATTCAATCATAAATTCAAAATTTTATTTTAAAATATTTTTTTATGTTTTGAATTATTACAATTTGAGATTGGTATGTTAAATGGATTGGTTGGAAAGAATGAATTCGATAATTATATAAATTTTTCAAAGCATTCTAACATCTATATGCCATGAAATTATGAGTCGTTTAAAATCCTAGATCTCTCTAGATAATGAGAACATTTTGACCATCATGAGACAATTAATTTTCTCTCATAAAATGGCCAGAAATCCGAATGAGGCAAAACTGTAATTAAATCACCGGTGAATGGTTCTCAATGCCCCAAGTTTTAGATAGAGAAAGGTCAAACAGAAGCGACAACCCCAACACTTGTAAAATAGAGTACTCCGTCCGAAGCGCTCTGTATTTCCTCTAAACATACAAAAAATCCTCCTTTTCCTCCCACAAAATGAACGCCGCTTGCGATCACTCCGATCTCCGTCCGCTGGAGACACCCCTCGACCCAATGGAATTTCTTTCTCGCTTATGGAGCTCCTCAACTCTCCATCTCTATGACGAAACTCTAGCAGATCATGGCTTCGCCGGAGATCATGAGTCGGCGGCGTCGCCATGTATGACGACTGTCTCCGGCAACCCGTTCTCCTTTGCATCTTCTTCTACTTCCCAACTCGTTCTTGATCGACTGATGTCTGTAAGTTGATATTTTTTAAGCAAAAAAACAAAAAAGAACATAAATTCTCCTGAAAAGTCGCATCTTTTTATTTTTATTTTTTCCCCTTTCAGAGCTCTGTTTTCCATTGATTCAAATACAAACTTTGCCGAAGAAAAATAATTTTACATTGAATTTGATGTGTTCTCTGTTCTTTTCATATTAAAACCTGACAGTGCATAATTTTTCAATCAATGATTTATTTCTCTTAGTTAAAAAGAAGTTTTTTTTCCTTCATATTAGTTTAAATTTCATAACGGAATATTATTTGATCTTCTAATTTGACGGTTTTAATCTGTTTATTTCGTTCTGTTCTGTAGCAAGAGATGTCTCCTCGGAGCTCTGGTCGTCTCTCCCACAGCAGCGGGCCTCTCAACTGCAGCTATCGTATCAACAGCCCCCAAGTCTCCCCTTCCGATCTCAACAATCAGAAGGTCTTATATTAATTGCCTATTAATGAGATACAAATTATGTTAGGATTAATTTAAAAGTTATCGAATTTATTTTAAAATTAATATTATATATAAGAAATTGTATTGTATTAATTACAAAATAAATTCAATAATTTTTTTTTAAATTTATTATATGTAATTTATATTCTAATTTTCTGTCATAAATTGTGAATGCACCAAACATTTATTAAGTTAATTGGTAATATAAATCTTCTCTGGTATAAAAAATTATTTTTAGCTTTTTTTATACTCCCAAAGATCAAATCAATATAATTTAAATCCTTGGATGGTTGTGGGTTGATGGATTTAACAATCAAAATTCATCTCTGTACATTGAATTTATAAATGTGATCTTATCTTTAATAAATTAATATATGTTAATTTAGATGTTGTCTATCTCATCTCAGAATATACTATTGTTGTGTCAGCTTATATAATTGAAGATATCTTATAAGAGTAAAGGCTAGTTTTCAAAATTAAATAATCTTAAAGCAGCTTTCTAGTAAACAAAATAAAAAATTTTATTAAAAAGTTGTCTTAAGAAATTGTAAGAAAGACATCACAAATGAAGACGAGGCCTTCTTTAGATAAACCTGAAAGTAATACTTTTATATATTTATTTGAAAGCAAGCGTACAAGACATAACAATGGCTTCTTCAATCTTCTTCCCCCACCATCCCTACAAAATAGGAGAGAGATATGAGTTGGAGAAGTTAAGGGATGCCTTAGCATCTATTTTGTGCAGACACCATACCGTCTAGAGGTGAATTAAAACGCGTCACATCAACTGGTACATAACACTAAACAGTCGCGGTATACAATAAAAAAGTGATGTGGCTCGTTCTGTTTTGCCACCAGATGGCATCCGTATCCACACAAATAATTTTCACCTATTTGTGGATAAATTATTCTGTGCAGACACCGGATCGTTCGGAGGCAAATCAGAATGTGTCATGTCACCTGATACATAATCGTAGTACATAGGATTATAGAGTTATGTGGTGCATTCTGACTCACCCCTTGGACAACGTCCGTATACGCACAGAATAATTTCACTTGTGATAGTATTTTCACACTGCACTTTTGAAATAATTCTAATTATTATTATTATTTTTTGTGACAAGGAGCAACTTATAATAAAAATGATTGGAATATGAATGATGAATAATTGCATTAGCACCAAACATACCCTACATCAGGTCCTCAAAAAATTTCGTCTTTTCTTTAATTTTTCAGTACATCCAAGCAGTATCTGGACAGCAGCGGCCGTCAGGCGGCGGGAAAACGGTGGGGAAATGGCTAAAAGACCGACGGGAAAAGAAGAAAGAAGAAGCACGTACACATAACGCACAATTACACGCGGCAATCTCATTGGCCGGGGTTTCCTCTGCGGTGGCGGCTGTGGCGGTTGCGACGGCGAGAGAGATTGGCCGGAAGGAGCGCTCGGCACAAACTGATATGGCCGTGGCGTCGGCAGCTATGCTGGTAGCGGCGCAGTGCGTGGAGACGGCGAAGGACATGGGCGCCGATCATGACCAACTCGTTGCCGCCGTTGGATCCGCTGTTAGTGTCCGCAACTGCGACGACATTGCCACTTTGACAGCGGCCGCAGCCACCGGTAAGTTTAATAATTAAAGATTGGGCTGTACTTTTTATCAAGAAATGCATCTCACGCCCAAGAAATTAGGGAAAATATTAGGTGAGTGAGTATATTCTGATTAAATTTTAGTCAAAAAAAGTTTTAAACCATTTAAAATTTATTTTAAAGTAAATGTGGCAATCAACTGCTTGTTTTTGATAATCTAAACAAAAAATTAAGGATTTTGACATATGAGGCCCAATTTTTGTCATAATTGCTCATTATAATGGAGATTATTGTTTCTTAAAACAGCTTTTTAGTATATAGATTAAAATGTTTGTACTAAAAAAAATACCTTAAGAATCAGTAACAAAGCAGTTGGAAATGAAGCCTAAGTATGTACTATTAAAAAAATAACAGCTTTGTAGATGAATAAAACATTTATTACTTTTTTTAATCTTATTTTTCTTAATGACTGAATTTACATAGATCATCTAAAAAATCTTCATGATAGGCTGATAGCAAGATAAACCTTATTGTTTATAATTACTTTACTGTTTATCAGCTTTGAGGGCAGCAGCAACACTGAAGGCCAGGACTTTAAGAGACGTATGGAACAGTGCAGCAGTGATTCCTGTAGAGAAGAGTGGAATGAGTTCTCTGCCGGAAAATCATCTCGATCACCAGAACAAGCTTAACAGCCCTGCGACATCCGACGGAAATGACAGTATTGATACAGGATTGAACTATGAAGAGAACTTTCTAGGAATCTGCAGCCAGGAGGTTCTTGGTCGAGGTGCCGAGCTGCTCAAAAGAACCAGGAAAGGTAGTTCAGTTGGTAATTTTTTTATATACAATTTAAAGAAAATATCATTTTTGGAATTCATTAAGAAACTCATTAAGTATGTTTGGCTACAATTAGGATTTAGCAAATCTTGCACATGCGGATTTAGGCTTCGTTTGAAATGACTTTCTTACGCTTCTGAAGCAGCTTTTTAGCACAAAAATTAAATTTTTTGTGCTAGAAAGATGCCTTAAGAAGTAGTAAGAAAACGACGAAGCCTGAGTAAATTCTGTGGGCATTAAATTTTAAAATTGTTTGATATAATAAATGTTAAATTTTGATAAATCATAATAAATTATTTGACATATATTTTCAAAATATGGCATTAAAGTGAAGGAGAAGAAGGGGTATACTGATTAGCTCCCAAGGTTCAGATGAGCTCATTATGGCTGCATTTCTTTCAGGTGATCTTCACTGGAAGATTGTCTCAGTTTACATCAGCAAGAGGGGTCAGGTAATTTTCTCTTTTAATATAAAGCTCAAACTGCTGTGTTCTTGGAGAAGTTTTTGGCGCATATTTTTGTTGTTGAATTATACAAGCAGGTGATACTAAAAATGAAGAGCAAGCATATAGTTGGAACAATCACAAAGAATAAAAAGAGTAAGAAATCAAACTTAATTATAATTGGATATTCTCTAATGTTGATATATCGATGAACACCCTAATGAGTACTCCTCTGTTACAACTGGAGTGTAGGTGTGGTGATAGAGGTTTGCAAGGAGGTGCCGGAGTGGTCGGGCCGGAATTTACTAGAAGGAGGCGAGCAGCGGCGGTACTTCGGTTTGATGGTCTCAGAAGGTAGGATTATAGAGTTTGAGTGCAGGACAGAGAGAGAGCATGAGATTTGGACAGAAGGCATTACTCACCTGCTTGACATCTCCAGAGATGGGAGGAGTCGCCGGACCTCGCTGAAGAAATAGTTGCAAGTTGATCTGTATGAAGAATACCATCTAGCAAGCCATGATCATACCTTTGTTAAGTTTTAATTTGATAAGAAATATTAGATATCAGTATATATATACGTGACAGTGTCCTTTATATAGTCATCTATAAAAAGGAAGTTTTGCATGGTGAAGAGGTTTGATTCTCATATTTGAATTTGGAATATTTTCCTAGGAGTAGTAATTAATTGAGCAATGCCAACGTCTAAACAAGGAAAAAAATAAAATTTTTATACTACTGAACAAAGACACTACAATTTGTTTCCATGGTAAATTTCTCCTATTTCACCAAAGGCCTATTATTTACTCAAAGGCTTAAGCAATGCCAACATCTAAAGAGAAAGAAGTCACAAAAACATGTAAAAAAACAAAATCAATTGATAATGAATAAAGAAACTAAGATTTGTTTCCATTGTCAACATCTAAAGGCTGAAGTCAAGCATGGCACAAGAAAATATGTGACTCCTGCTACTATTGCTGCAGTAGGGTTGCAGCTTCCTAGCTAGTATGACTTTACCTGTGTAAATTAAAAAAGGTTTTTCAAAATTTTCTTCTAGTTAGAAAAAAGGTTTTTCAAGTTTTTATTTATTTGTGTAGGACTGATAATGTATCTCAATTTTAAACTCATCACAATCAATTTCTCGGTCAGATAATGTATCTAAAAAAAAAAATTTCCTTAAATATTTTATCAAACACTCATGAGTGGAGAAAATAATTTAAACACAATTTCTCTATTTAATAGTACTACACAATCGATCTCGTAATGTACAATTAATTATCCTAGAACTTAAATCAAATATATGATAAAACTAATAAAATTAAAATTCAGCATAACTTATTATACTGTACAATTTTGATCCTACAAGACGGTCAATTATTTTGATAAATACCTAGTACAAATTTTAGATTTTCAAAATAGACAAATTTTAAATTCCGAATTTTGAAATTTTAACTAATGGTACTGTATGATCTTAATCATACCATTTGAATAGTAATGAACTTGCCTATTTCAATATGTTTATCAAGCAATTGAATCAAATAAAATCTTAATTATGAATCATATTATGCAATCTAGATAGGACAATACAAATGATAGAACTCATGCTGGACAAACCATTATTCATCCAAGATGAATGTTGAGTTGATTCAACTGATTGTACTATATAATTCATATCGTACAATCTGATCTAATAGAACTATAAAATGGATTTTAAAATGATCAGGTTGTACGACCCACACTTTGTACTACACGATTAGTATATCATATTTAAAAATTAGAGTTTATTTTAAATTAAAGTGAATAACTAGAGTCATTTTTCTTTAAGAAAGTCCGTTGGAGAGGAAGAGGTATTTCTACTTAAGAGAGCTTGTCCAAACCATTTGAGGAGGAAAAAGGTGAGGTTGAAAGATTGTTCATTGTGGAGTATAGGGTTGTGTGAGGGAGATTGCATGGTTTTTCTCTGCGGCTGCACATTCGTCCTCTAGGTTGTGTGTTGAGCACTCTTGGAAGGAAGAGCTAGGAAGAAAGTCTGTTGGGCGAAAGATTGTTCTTGTTGAGGAGGCTAAGGGAGCAAGATCTTTGCCGATGGGAGGAGCAGAAAGAGGGTAATGGCATCTCTGCTAGGTAGGAAGAAGGATGGAGGCATCATAGATGAGCTCGAAAGCAGGAGGGAGTTTAGGATTTTTGGAAGGAAGAGTTTATAAAGATCATTCTGCACCTGGGAATGAAGAAATGCTTGTCCACCCCCCAAGTGAAAATGAGTGGTTACTAGTAGAATTCTTAAAGTGGAGGAGCTATGGGGAGAAGACGTAGCTCAAGTTTGACCAAATCACTATAAAATCTTGGTTTGCATTTCTTTTACTTTTTTGCATTTTATTTCTTGCAAATTTTATTATTTGAGATTTATGATTTTAAAATTATAGATATTTTATTAAAAATTATTATTTATTTGAACTTATTTTATTAAATTAAGCATTTAGTAATAATCTAATGCTCTTAAAAATAAAACAAAAAAAATATATTTTCAAGTACTTTTTTTAAATTTCCACTAGTGTTTTAATTATTTTTTTACATTACAAACTACATTATTCCTTAGTTAAAATTTTAAATAACCAATTCACCCCCCACTTGGTTGTGCTACAACATCATCACTTTTGACAACCAAATCATCGACATAACACTCCAATTTATTGTGGATAAGTTCATAAAAAATTTGAGTCATAGCCCATTGGAAGGTCGCACTAGTGTTCTTAAGTTCGAAAGGTATAACCTTATAATAGAAGACCTCGATAAGTGTTATGAATACATTTAATTTTTGGGAGATTTACCTACATACCACTTAATACTATGTTATTTACATATTTAACACCTAAAACTTTAATATTACATACATACCACCCATAGTTCATTTTCATACCAAATATGAGTGGTAGAAATGAAATATATGAGTGGTAGGAAAGAAATGTAAGTGGTATATTTGATATTAAAATAACATAGGGTGGTATTCATGTAATATTAAAGTTTTAAGTGTTAGATATGTAAATAAGATGTTATAAAGTGGTATGTATGTAAATTTCCCTTAATTTTTTGCATTCTAGGGTCTTCTTAATTTGGTTGTATCTAGATTAATCATCCATTAAGGAAAAAATTATACGTCAAGAGGCAATATACACTATGAGCTCTAGCATGGGTATCAAGAACTTAGCTTTGGAACAAGCCTTATTCAAATCCCTTAAGGCTGACATCTTAGCTTCACCGAAAATTCCTAAACATATAAAGTGAAACTTTGTGAGGGTTGTTAAACCCTAAAGAACTAACCTGAGGCTAACCAAGAGCGACCGGGGGGGGAGCGGGGGGTGAATTGAATATTTAAAAAATTCTTTAAGAAAAAAAAATCTTTTAAAACCATTTCAAACCCACACATGATAAACGACATAGTGGATACGAAAATAAGTAAATTTCACAACAATGAAATAAATCAGAGTTAACAGCCACACAGATAGTCATAGAAAATAAAGTGGGGAAATAATAAAAGAAATGAACATATCATAATTTATAATAGTTCGGTCAACTTGACCTACGTCCACTCCTTGGAGACTCCCTCTCTAAGTATTGCAATAAACAATAGTGACACTCATTTTGCTACTGCAGCAAGGTGGAGAAGCATGTACATATGATGTTTTACCTCCCTGGTGTGGCAAAGAACCATGACTCTTTTACTGGAAAAGAACCTCAACTCTAGTTTCACCCTCCTAGTGACGGTCAGAGAATCATAACTCTATTTTCACCCTCCTAGTGATGGTGAGAGAATCATAACTTTATTTTCACCCTCCTCGCGATGGTGAGAGAATCTTAGATCCATTTCCACCCTCTTAGTGATGGTCACGTTGTGAATCTGATTTCATGAAATATTAATGATAACAAACACTTCTGTTTCTCTATGACTGCCTTGTCTACTAATATTTCAGGTATACAAGATCAAACTATAAATTGAACTAGCTCAAAATTGAATAGATTATGACTGAGTCAGTTTTTAATATATGATATGTTTCTTTTACCTTTTCTTGACTCATTTGTAATAATGTGGGTCCTGATGTTAAGTAACCTTGTACACAATACTTGGGGAAATTTTTTTACTATTTTAAAGTTTTCTATTTTTGATCACATCGTCTGGGACAATCTAAAAATTTGCATGGACGATCAGTTAAAAATAGAAACCCTAATTAGGGCATCATGGTTAAGACAACAGCAATAAGCACATCAACCTGGACGATATTAGTATCAGTCAGAACGATTAGGCTCAAATCAAAAAGAATATGTCGCAAGAACTATTTATGCATATTTTATTTTTGGACATTGTACAAGACATCATCCTGGATGATGCAGTGCAATTATGCCTAAATTAATCTGGTAATTAAGGAAAGCAATTAAGGTTTGATTGCTCGATTATATCATCCTAGACGACCACAGGATCAACCGGGGCGATCAATTCACAAACCTTAGTTCTTCTTGGATGATCAAACATCGAACTGGTTCCATTCAGGGCAATGTTCTGGATGATATTTGACGTTTTATACTAATTGGTTCAGATGATGTCCTAGATGATCTAGCTATTTTTCCATTATCCAGACATCCATTTAGGGCGATTATTTGGACGATATTCGTTGAGTTGAACTAATCATACAGGATGATGTATTATCATCTTGGATGATATTTGATGATTAGTTGCTAATTAGGGATAATTTTGAGCCATTGTTTAAAAACTCTCTTATTTTTTCAAGGAAAAATCTTTTGTTGCTGTCCTGACCTAAGAGAGTTAAGAGGGAGGGAGAGCAAGGGAGAGAGAGAGAGAGAGGATCTTATGAGGGAGAGTTTGTGAGGGGTTTCACAAAGGTTGCTTCAAGCAAGGATTGATCGTCGTATTCTCCGATCATCATCCTTGGTTCCTTGGGGGTTCCAGAGAGGTCTACTTTAGCATTTGATTGAGATTCTCTGTCTGCTTCAGGAGGAAGAAAAAGAAGTTGGGTTCTCTTCCTATTTCTGGAGGAAGAAAAAAGAGTTGGGTTCTCTGCCTCACAGGAGTTGGTGGAAAGGAGTTTTCATAGGGGCTTCTCCGCCTTACTGTGAGAGAAAAAGGAGAGACATTGTATTTAGTGCAATACTCAGAGGAGAGGCTCCGAGGAGTGAACGTAGGTCGGGTTGACCGAACCACTATAAAATATAGTGTGTTCTTTCTTGTTGTACTTTCACATTTAAATTTTGCACTTTGATTTCTATAGTGAATCTTGGTTTGATTGTGATTGTACTTTTGCTTAAAGAATTTTTTAAATATTAATTCATTCTTCCTCTTGGTTAGCCTTGGGACTAGTTCATTAGGGCTTAACATCCCTGTCGAACTTTCAAGTGGTATCAGAACCGTATTCATAAAATTAAGTTTTTGAAAACTTTTAAATTTTGATCAATGGCTAACTTTGGTAATTATAATACTTCAGAAGATTATTCTATTACACAACCACCTTTGTTTGATAATATTCCTTTTGATTTTTGGAAAACTCGCATGTCTACATTTTTACAAATGATTGACTATCGCATGTGGATGCTTGTTAAGGATGGTTATACATCTCATAAAACTAATGGCATTACTATTATACTTCTTTTACTGAATGAACTCTTGATGTTAGGGATTTAGCTCAACTAAATGTAAAATATTTGAACTATTTTTTTTGTGTGCTTTATAATCAAAAGATTATATACGTATTTTAACTTGTGCTAATAGTAAAGAAATTTGGGATAGATTGTGTATTACTTATAAAGGAATTAATGAAGTTAAATAATCTAGGTTGAATATTCTGTTGCATGACTACAAAATTTTTCATATGAAACCTGCTGAATCTATTTCTGATACATATACTAGGTTTACTCAAATTGTTATCTCATTGTATGCTTTATGAAGAGAGCTAGCTAACTATGAAAGAGTAAGTAAAATTTTGAGATGCTTGTCTTCTTCCTTTGATGCTAAGATCACTGCAATTACTGAATCCAATGATTTGAATACTTATTTTATTGATAACTTAATTGGATCACTCATTGTTTATAAGCAAGGAGTGAACCAAAGACAACTTGATGTAGGTGAGTGAAAAAAGAATAAAACTATAGCACTGAAGGCCAACAACATAGACACTGATTCATCCGGGTCTAAAAGTTATAATGTTGCCTTAATCACGAGGAAATCTAAAAACTTTCAAAGGAAGAATCACAAGCACAATCAGAAATGGAACAAAGGTAAAGGTATAAAAAATTTTAAAAGTTCTTTTGATGTTGTTTGTTATGAATGCATGAAGCTTGGATATGTCAAAGTTGATTGTCCTATACTTAAGGATCACCCAAGCAAGAAGAAGGGTGAGGAAAAACCTAAGTACGAGAAGGACAAGAAGCGATCCCAAAATGCTTACTGGGCGGATTATGCATTTGACTCATCTGAGACTGAAGCTGAAGAGGAGACAATAAACTTATACTTGATGGGTGATTATCTTGATCAGTCTGACCAAGAAGATGTATGTAAACCAACCTATGATCAATTACTTGAAGTTTGTGAGAACATTTAAAACTTAAGAAATCTCATACTAGTTTAAAATTGGAGTTCTCAAATTTACAAAAAGAGAATAAAATTTTTAGTAAAGATCACACTCAAATTGATAGCAATCACATGTCATTACTTGATGAGTTTGATAAATTAAATAAAAAACATTCTGAGTTGGTTGTTGAGCATGATTCATTGAAAGCATCATACATCTCACTTGAAATTGATTTTAAAACTTATATTGAAGAATCTGAGCATAGGGAGCACTATTTGAATATTGATAATGCTATTTTAGAAAGTGCTAACTCAAGGTTTAAAGCTGAATTAAATGCACTTGAGAGAAATAGTAAAACACCCATACTTGATCTAAAGCCAAAACTTAGGAAGATGCATTATAACCCGAACATATTAGTAAATCCTTTTTCAGGAGTTAGATGTATTTTATGTGGCATGCTATGACACATTTCATATACTTGCATTGTTCACCGTAGTACACATTGGGTGTGGAGATCTAAATTGCATGATTCATAGCATACCACACATGCATTGCATTCTTCTTTTTATAAAAAGGGACCCAAACTTGTTTGAGTTTCTAAATCTGACATTTCATTATTTTATAGGTGTGCTCTCACCAAAGGCCTCATGAGAGCATATGGTACTTCGATAGTGAAGGCTCACGGCTCTTAATTGCATAAACTTGCTGCATGTGGTTCGATAGCTTAATTTATAAAAAATACTGAATCTAATTTATCAAATTGCATAATAAATTTATGATATATAAAAAAATGTAGTAGAATGAAATTGTTTTCATTTCAACCATCTCAACTCCAATTCGATTTAGATTTTCAAGTTCACATAAGGAATTATCATGCAAATGAAATAAGAAGCGATATAAAAATTATTAAGATTCATTTACCCTTCAAGTTTTAATAATGCCAGAAATTACTTAATAAACTTTTAAGTCAGAATAGAAGTATATTTATTACAAACATCAAACAGTATTGTAGAGAGTTTATTCATACAGTACAATCCAAGTCTTACAGTATGAGTTCAATTGTATAGTACGATGCAAGTGTACAGTATGATCAACAGAAATATATTTTTCTTTAATTATAGATTTTTCTAAGTAATGAGCAGATAAAAGAGATCTAAGAGCATAGAATCATCTAGAAAGAAAAAATTACCCTTTGAAAGTGAAGAAATAAACACACAATAAAAGATTTTTTCTTTTAATTTAAAAGGATAACAACATAATAAATGTTGGAAAGAAAAATGTAATACATAAACAAAATAACAAAACATAAAAAGAAAATATTGACATAAAAGAAAAGAACAACACAAACAAACTAGAACATGGATGGATTATGATCAGAAGGTGATTATGGAGGTGGTTGGAAGAACTCTCTAAAGCTATCATATTATTGCTGGATGGAGGTGAACTATTGTTAGATATTTCTAAATTGCTCCCTGAACCAACACATATGATTATCATGTTGTGTTTCCTGTTGATCCAGGCGAGTCTCAAGTCTGTTAAACTATTGAATCAACTCCTCATATGGGTAGTGTTGAGGAGGTGGTGCAGGTGCAGGATCAGCTCCAGGGGAAGCTTCTCCTTCTTCATCAAATAGTAGGTGTTCTATCTTATGATCCCTATGAAAGAGCATTTAGATGGAGGCATTCAAAAAGAAGATTGGAGTGTGGTTAAGAGGAGCATCACATGTGATGTTGTATTTTTTATATAAGATATACCCAATCACATGTCCAAGAGTGATTTTTCGCCTTCTCCTAGTGGTTGGGAGTCAAATGGAAGTGAGGTTTTGGATGTAATCAATTAAAATTTAGGGTTCATCCATTTTGGTGTTTTAAATTATAAAGTAGGTGATAGTTGAAAGGAGGGGAGTGATATTTATCTAGTCTCTAGCTTTAGGGATGATAGATGTTCTCAAAACGTACTGGCTAACCCTGACATTTTGATTTAGAGTGTGAACCAAGGGTTGGTGGTAGTTCAATGCAGCACTTCAAAGTAAGAGATTTACAACACTCCAATCAAAGTCAGATCTAGAGGCCATGATAAGAAGTTTATTTACTAGGGTGTTTAGCTAAAGATGGATTCCTATAACCTCTTTGTGATTTCCACATTATGACAACACACACGGGAAGACATTACAGGAGCATCCCCACTAATCCTAAGGTTTGTAAGGAACTCGTATAAGATTTCATAGTGGATGGAATAGGTCAAAGTTAGAAGAAATTAAAGTGCAATGGAATTGAAGAGGTTCATTATCAAAAAGCTTAAGGCCTGTTGATTAAAAAGACTAGAAGGTGTGATATTGTCTTCTTTATATTTTTGGTAGGCAGCTTCATAAGAAGCTACCAAAAAGCGATCATCGGTATGCGAGAGGTGGATGTACCCTGGGTTTGTGTGACTACGCTTTCCACCATCAGCCTCTACAAAGATTGTGGTTGCAAGAAGGAGGATTAGAAATATTATGTGAAGAATTTGAATGAATTGAGGTTGTTTAAATAGAAATCCCCTTGATCTTATAGTATGATTGTGAGATTGTACGGGATGATTGTGAGCAATCAATTTGGCCAAAAGATCAGTCAAAAAGATTTTTTGATCGTTGATCCCTATGAAAGTGCATTTAGATGGAGGCATTCAAAAAGAAGATTGGAGTGTGGTTAAGAGGAGCATCACATGTGATGTTGTATTTTTTATATAAGATATACCCAATCACATGTCCAAGAGTGATTTTTCGCCTTCTCCTAGTAGTTGGGAGTCAAAAAGATTTTTTGATCGTATAGTATGATCATACATCAAACGGGATAATTAGAGACAAGGATATCATCCTGAGGAGGTAGGTAATCTGACCTTTGATCAAAAGGTTTGTACATTATGAACACGTATTTGTATGGTACGAATAATAATAAATGTTATACTGACTAAAATGAATTAGTACAAATCTAGATTTACATGTGGATCATTCAGAAGAACATGTGTTTATAAAGTACACTTGTCAATCATAGATTCAATCTAGTTCATCCATTGAGTCAAGGGTTGGATCAAAGAAGTGTTATACATATCATACATTACAAAGGTGATTCATACAGTACGATAGAGGATTAAATTTTTCTTTTATTTTGCAGGAAAAAATAGTGAGGTTTAAAAAAGTGGTATGTGGATGATCGGAACACAATAACAAAGAATGATAACAACAAAACAAAAAGAACAAAAATAAAATCAACAATAAGAACAAATTAAGGATTAAAAAGATAAATTAAATAAAATCACAAATAAACAAAAATACAAGATAAAATACATACGTTAAGAAGCTTATGAATGGTTGATTTCAAGTGATAAGAAATAAATATCGAGCCCAAAAGCCACATGCTCCCACTGGGTCTTTTGTGAGAGCACTTAAATCTAGAGATCATGGAAGAATAATTTTAGAAGCTTGTATGTCTACTTTAGATTCATCTAGAACATAATTAGAAGAGGAACTGATAAATCTGAGCTTAATGGAAAACAACTATCTTGATTAGTTTGATCAAGATGAGGTATGTCAACTTTTATATGATGTGGTGAGTGCTTAAGAATATATTTATTTTGAAAAGCCTTTATTTTTTCTAATAACATTTCATTAGCACTTTCAAGAGCATATATTTTAATTTTTAAAGAGTGCTCACTAAGGTTTTAATACATGCTTCTAACTCTTTAAATTATTATTATTTTTTTAAATCAAGATGCAATGCTTTCAAAGAATCATGTGTTTCAAATAAAGCAGTATATTTCTTATTCAATTTATCAAACTCATCCAGTAAAGCCATATGATCTTTATCAAAATCAGAACCATCCTTTTTTAGCTTTTTTTTGCAGAACTGAGCATTTAATTTTCATGCTAGTGTGCTTATTTTTTAGTTTCCTATATGAATCATGATTTTTTTTTTAAACATTAAGTAATTCATCATTTAAAAGTTGACATACCTCATCTTGATTAAACTAATCAAGATAGTTGTTTGCCATTAAGCATAGATTTATCAGTCCCTCTTATAATTATGTTCTAGATGAATCTAAAGCAGAGTCAGCTAAAAAGGCTTTCTGAGATCTTTGCTTGCCATTATAGGACTTTATTTTTTCTTCAATATTCTTCTTGCTTTGGTAAACTTTGAGATTTGGGCAATCCGTTTTAACGTGCTATGGTTTCCAACATTCATAATAGACAATATCATTAAAAGCTTTAGAATTTCTATAATTCTTACCTTTGCTTCATTGTTGATGATTCTTTTTCTTTTTTCTTAGAAAGCTTCTGAACTATCAATTCATCATTGCAATTTCTTCATCTCCTCCATTAGAAAAATTGTCTAAATCATTATCATTTAAGGCTATAATTTTCTCCTTCTTTATATCTCCTACATCAAGCTATCATTGGGACACTTCTTGGTCTTAGGCAATGAGTGATCCAAGTAAGTTATCAATGTAATAAACATTTATATCCTTGAATTCAGTAAAAGTAATAATTTTTGCATAGTAGGAAGAGGGTAAACAATATAGATTCTTATTTACTTTTTAAGAATTTGATAATTCTTTACCTAAAGCATATAGGGATGTGATGATTTGTGTAAATTTAGTATACATTTCAGATATAGATTCACTAGATTTCATGAGATAGAGTTCATATTCATGGAGCAAAAAATTTAACCTAGATTGTTTCACTTCACTTGTTCCTTCGTAAGTAATGCATAATCTGCCCCAAATTTCTTTACTAATAGTACATGTAGATATACGCATGTAATCTTCATATTTCAAAGCATAAAATAAATAGTTTAGGCATATTTAGTATACATTTCAGATATAGATTCACTAGATTTCATGAGATAGAGTTCATATTCATGGAGCAAAAAATTTAACCTAGATTGTTTCACTTCACTTGTTCCTTCGTAAGTAATGCATAATCTGCCCCAAATTTCTTTACTAATAGTACATGTAGATATACGCATGTAATCTTCATATTTCAAAGCATAAAATAAATAGTTTAGGCATTGTTGGTGGAATTTTGGAAAACAGGTTTTGAAAAATATTAGTTTTCTTTGGGGATTTTAAGATTAAGGTTGAGTTC